>NC_056741.1:636526705-636561705 GCF_019279795.1 Protopterus annectens | reverse complement strand
AGATTATGAAACAGCAAATGCTTTTAAACTATAAGCACATTTTAGCATGCACTTCCACATATAGACCTGATTCAAGATCCTAAAGGCTAACATAGTAGAAACAAACAATCTTTTACCTTGTTTCTCTAACCAGTTGCTCTCCTTATCAGGAGGCACTGGGTTAGAGGAAGCCAAAAATGTCTTTTTAGCTATTGCTACTTGAGTATATTGCAGCAGGATCTGCTAACAGTTGAGAATAAAGACATTTATGATCTGAACACACCCTATACTGCTTATCAACTTCTTTGGAACTGCAGCCACTGAGTCAGGAATCTTTCAGGAAGCTTTAAAAGTGTCTTACAGATGCCAAAATGTGAGGAACAGGTGCAGAATTAGGAACCTCGTCTTCTAATATATCATAAAATCTGCCCAATCCTATGGAGTTCCTGTTTGTTCTGAAGCAAAAAGCATCCCTGAGTCTAACAACAGATTCAGTAAAGAAAAACCTGTCTAGGATTAACTTCAGGTTCACTATCTGAGGTGTCAAAAAGTTCTGGGCAATGAATTCCTGAGGAGAATCACCCCTGTTAATGTCAAAATCCTCATCACTGAACACACATGCTGTTCTCTGGCAATACTTGCACTACAACTGTGAAAAGGCAAACAGTCTGCAGAACTTACCAACTGCAAAACACTCTTAGCCAAAGTTACAACATCTGACTTATACACAGAAACAACTTGATCATCTGCCCTGTAATTATGTTTTTGCTTCTTTTTTCTAGGAATATTCCTACTGGGAGAGTGGACAGGGGACAGTTCTGTATTCCTGGCACGGGTTTTCTTTCCCTAGGCAACTCCTGTTTGCTTCTTCCATCCCTGTAGCAGGTACTGAAACAGTCCCTGAGGATTACTACAGCTGGCTGGGTGCTGTGTCCTTAGCAGGACACAACTTGTAGACTACTGCAGTAGTGAGAATGAGCAACATCTTAAAAATATAACTCTGATCAATAGTGGCCATTATAGCTAACCAACAAGGAGTCGAGACAATAGGTAAGTGGTCTGGAGAACCGTTTTTGACCACGCCCAAGTCACTAACAATAGGCTTTGGCAATAATCGTATTTGCTTTTTTCTTTTTAAGTTCAAGTATAGTGGAAGAAGCAGAACCAGGAATATTATCCTTGCTGTAGTCAGGAAGAAACATGATTGGCAGGATTGCCAGTACAGTAAGCTTAGTAGCAATGGGAGAATGTAAGTATTCATTAGTAAACACAATTGCACATTTCCCTTCCCCAAAGTCCAAAAAAAGATGTCACCACACTAGCAAACACAAGCAGTACACTGAACATTGTGTCACCAGACCTTAAATGTTTTAGTCAGAAACATCACAGAACATTTATTACCTCAGAAATGAGAAAGCATTCTAATTAAACAGTAGCAGACACAAAAAACACACATTCCAACTGTAAATGTGCAACTCAAATACTTAATAAAATCATATTTTTTCATACAAAATTATAAAATAAGTCAAGTGAAGAGTGCAGAAGCATATGCGAACCATCCCTGACAAAAGCCAGTATTGTTAAGGTGGAATACTGCAAATAGCTGTTTTTATTTATTCTTTTTGTTACATATGTTAAGGGAGATCAGGAAAAAAACATCACAGATATTCAATAAAAAATATTCATGAGAGGAAGTGGTCCCTAAATGGGTCTTATCTATTATGCAAAAAGCTTTTGACAAACTACTGTTCCTCTGGCGTTAGTGAGATGATTCTCCTCTAGGTGGCAGTAAAATCCTGAGATTTAAGAAACTCTGGTTGGGGATCTGCTTCTCTCCATAAAGAGTGCAGCCTATGAGCAGCCAGAGTGAGTAAGTGAGAGGGACGGGACTTAGAGCTTTGGCAAGCTGGCTGGGATCTGTGTCCTTAGCAGGATACAACGCGTAGACTACTACAGCAGTGAGAATGAAAAACATCTTAAAAATATAACCATGTCATTTCCGTCACACCTTTTATAACATACCCAGCACACCTAAGTGCACAAAGCAACAAAATTGCTTTTTAAAAGTTTACATCATGGGTGCATTACATATGCCTGCTTACACCCTCAATAAACCTCACTACCCTTCTAAAACCAGAAAAAAAAATGGCTGCAAACACTAAAAATGATTAAAATGTAACTCAGAACTAGAAAAGAAAACTTTCATAAACCACTTCCATCATAAAAATCTACAATAACTGCATAAGGCTCTGTTCTACAGGTAACATACATAACTACTACAGCTCACTGAAATCAATGGGAAACTATTTTTTTTTTACCTACAAACAGTAAAATTGATAAAGGATTATATGGAAGGATGGAATGGTTTAAGCAGCAAACTACCTTCTTTTCCATAACTTGTTCTACAGAAAATGGAAATTATAAGTTCCAGTTTCTCAAAAAAAAAAAACAACCCACAAAAAAAACTACGTACGATAACAAAACTATGTTTGCTTCATGCTCAACTAACTACAGAAATTTTAGGCCAAATGTAAAATTGAATAAGATAAAATACATGAATAACTCCCACACTCACATATAGATGCAAAGCACTGATATGCAGAACATTTTAACCAATACTTTACGTAAGTATTGAAAGGCTAGTATAGTTAATTTGGTGAGACCCGTATTTTTAGGCAAAGAAGTGTTACAATAAAAGCTGCTTTATTTCTTTCTAAATGCAGACTTTGGAGACATGGGGCCAGCCCAGGGGTGAATTTATGAATTGCCATCCAATGTTAGTTAGGGAATGTTTACTGTCAGCCTCTGTGTCTAAGAGACATGGGTGCTATCCCCCAGCGGAATTTGCAATATCACATCCAATGGTCAGGGTTACATGTGAATAGGGTTAGTGATAAACTCTGTTTCACATGGATGGGGAGCCTATTCTAGAGCATATGAATCTTTGAGACACATGTCTGTCTCACCAGCATGTTCTATTTATGTTGCAAGCAAAGTTTAAATCCCTGGATCTAGTGTTACTGGTGCTGCTCATTTTGCAGATGTACAAAAACTCCATCATGGCTGGATAAAAGAATACCTTATACACTAAGCACAGATCACCTCTCAACAGCTTGTAGGAAGCAGAGTATTGAAACAGGGCTCAAAGGCAATCTGTAAAGGACAATGTATTAATACCCTTGATTGTCTCGGTGAAGAACCTCTGTGGGTGTTCTAGCTGTTGGATATACCTAGTCAGGTACATGCCAAAGGGGGCAATGTACTCAGTGATGGGTCTGATAAGGGCCAAGTAGAGTGTACTATAACCTCCTTGGACCTGGATGCCATAAACTTACTTATAGGTTGGGCAACATAGAATGACTTTCTTACCACCTTGGCTACATTTTGATCAAAGGCAAGATTACCATCTAAATATGTTCCTTGATTCAACTCCTAGGGTTGTCTTATCAATGGTGCAATTTGCCTATATTGACATTTTCCCAAAAGACACTATAATTTATTTATTTGCACAGAGTTTTAATCTGTGGCTTTGTTGCCAGTTATTTGTCTGCATTACACCTTCTTGCAGGATGTTGATGTCATGGGTGGAATTTATGATGGCTCCCAATTTGCACTCATCTCGAACTTGGTAAACCAGAGGTCCTTGACATTAACCTTGTTGTCTGAGAAGTAGATGTCAAACAGGAGTGGGCCCAGCATGGAGCCCTGTAATACTACGCTGGTGACCTACTTCTTGGTGGAGATGGTTTAATCAATCCTGAAGTCTTTGGACCTATTTATGAGCCAACTGGCAATCCATCGAGTTATGTATGGATTTGTGCCTTGTTTGGTGAGTTTGTCTGCAATACCTGAGTGGGGTTTTGTATCAAATGTCTTAGCCAGATCTAGATTTGTAGTATGTACCTTTCTCCCTTTGTCCGTTGCCTTGGTTACCTTCTCAAAAAAGTCCACCAGGTTGAGTAGGCATGACGATACCTCTCAACTGTACAGATTTCCACAGACTGTCCAGATTTCTGCCTCATATTTTGATATGCTTCTCATAAAATTTGATTTTCTGGCAAATCATGCAGATGATCTGAGGACTGAATTCACTAAATAATGATATACATTTGTGTTTCAGACTTCATAACCTTCAGAAAAAATGCATGCAAAGACAAATACTGTTATTCTAGCAACTGTCTAAGTTTATAAGATCAATATTTAAAATCTGTCTATATTTTAGGTCTTTGTTCCTCATTTTGTCAGGCTTTGTCCAGATCTTTTTTGCCAAGAGATTGAGAGGTATGCATGACCTTCCCCTGACAAAACCAAACTGGGATGAGTCCAGTGCCTGTAGGTTGCCAATATCTTTGTTGATCATTTCCATGATAATTTGTCCCATGGCTTTGCATACTGGACTAGTTAGACTAAGAGGTCTGTAGTTTCCAGGATCAGTTGTTGAGGCACCCATGTGAAGGTGGATAATGCTGCTGTCCTCTAGTGTTTTGGTATGAGGCCTGTTTTGAGGCTGTTGTTGAAAAGTGACTCAAGTGGTCCTGATATGTCATGTTTCAGGCTATTTAGGAGACAGGTTGGAATATTGTCAGGCCCCACTGAAGCTATGTTTCTGGCCTTAGCAAGTGCCACCATAACCTACTTCCTGCTAATATTTGGACAGTATGCTAATAGGGATTTGCTGGGGGGAGTAGCGGAGAAAGAGTGGAGAGTAAAGTTTGAGCTGAATTTGTCAGCCAGCAGGTTTGCTATGTCACTGTGCTCATTGAAGGTGATACTATTCACCACCAGTTCAGCACACTGCTGCATGTCACCTTTGAGGTTTTGGACGTAGCTGTCCAGTTCAGCATACTGCTGGGTGTCACCTTTGAGGTTTTGGACGTAGCTGTCCAGTTCAGCACACTGCTGGGTGTCACCTTTGAGGTTTTGGACGTAGCTGTCCGGTTCAGCACACTGCTGCATGTCACCTTTGAGGTTTTGGATGTAGCTGTAGAAGGCCTTGTGGTTTGACTTTAGCCTGAGAGGCTATTTTGACTTCTTAAGTGGCCTTGCTGGATTTAATTAGTCCTCTTAGTTTCCTGTTTAGTTTAATTAGTGAATTCTTGTCATAATGAAAGTTGCTCTTTCCAATTTTGGACATCACATTTTTCCTTTTTTATGTACCCTGTTAAAATTAGGAGTCCACCAGTGTGGTTTGTTTTGGGCTAACTTCTGGTAGGGACAGCAGTCTCTAGGCAGTCATTTACATGTTTGTATGGTGTTTCTGTGAAAGATTCTGCACAGACTGCTATGAACTCGAATTGGGGGGCCATTGAATTTTGACCAACTGTCACTTAATGGGATGCAGTTTGACTCAGAATAGTTCCTACCTGTAGAAGGTTTTGTTGGATTTTCCAAGCTGATTTTTATTTGAAAGGACACAGCTTTGTGAGTGTGTCATGTCCCCACCAGTGAGGACATGACGGGGGAGGTGCAGGGCTTTTCAGTATTTGTGATGACTAGGTCCAGCATGTTTGAACCTCTGTTTGGTGTGTGCACTAAGTGATCAAAGGCATTTGCATTAATAAAGTCCAGGAAACATGCTTGTAAGTTGGTGGCAGTGTATGTTTCCCTGTCTATAGAAGGGTAATTAAATTCTCCCATGAATAGAGTGTTTGGTTGGATGGAGAGTGCCTCCAGTAGATCTAGCTAGGACTTGTCGGATTCTTGTGACATAGGTGATGACCTGTAGCTTGCCAAGATATGGTAAGGGACTCTATCTAGTGTGATTTGCACATGGATGAACTCCAGGGTATCATTCTGCTTAACCAACCTTGCGGTACTTTTATTGCTAATGCAGATTTAGACATCCACATCTTTACTTCCTTTCTGTGTGGCTGATGGTCTAAATGTGTGGAAGGCACTGTAGCATGGCACTGCTGGAGTACTTTCTGTGGCTTTAAACCATGTCTCAGTAATGGCACAGATGTTTATATTCTTTAGAGTCAAGACAGCTTGTGGGGTGTGGAGTTTCTTTTTAAGGCTCCTAATGTTGAGCAGCAACACCTTTATGTTCATTTGGGTTTATTTGCTATGCTGATAGATTTGTCACTTTGACATTGCGTAACAAAGGCTCTAAGGGGATTTATAAAATTTTAGCCAAAATCCCAGGGGGAAGAAGTGCAGGCCATCTTTGGTAAAGCAACATGGTGTGTTGACGTTGTCCTTCCAGGCTGACAGATACTGAAGCCCCCCTGTATTGGCACTACAAACTAAGTCAGTTGTTAAAGTCAAATAATTTGTATTCATACAGTGGCATCATCCTTGGTGAAAGTAGTATGCTGCTCAATGCAAGGCACATACTTGTCTGAGACACATATTCAGAGAGGTCAACAATGTCTTTCTACATATAGTCTAGTAAGGTACATCTCAGGCCATTTACACCCACATGGATTATGATAGAATCATACTGGTATCTGTGGTGTAGTGACTTGTGTTTATGAGTAACTTGGTGGATCCTGGCTCCAAATAAGCAATCGACTATCATTTTCTCCTTGTCCAGTCCAATTAGTGGGGCATCTGTGTGTCGTATAATGGAGTCCCCTATAACAAGAGTCCTGGGTAAATTGTTTGCATACCTTATGGGCTTTGATTTCTGGGGTCCATTGGGTGTAGTCTTATGTGTGGTGTTTGGTGCTGCTTTTTGATGTTTGCTTTACAGATTGCTGAGGGGAGGTGTTGCTGTTTACAAGCTAAGGAGGTCTTTGAGGTTTGGGGAGTTTGCTTTTTAGTGTCTCAGCATAAGTTGGTCTATATGTGCAGTGGACACTATGTGATGTAAATGTAGTGTGTGTGTGTGTGTGTGTGTGTGTGTGTGTGTGTGTGTGTGTGTGTGTGTTTTCTTCTTGACAGCCTTGTTTGCAAGTGAGAATTTTGCCTCTGAGGAAGTTGTTTATGTACATCTGTTGCATACTGTGTTGCTTTCTTTAAGGATTAAAAGGTTGTCTGTGTGTACTAGATACTTGCTACATTGCCACAACATGCCCATATCTACCAATTTGGCTAAGGAACTATTTGCAAATTTCATATCCGTGTTGTCTGGACCTGTATTCGGGTGGGCTGATGGGGTTTAAGGACTAGGTTTTAGAAAGATTTCGTAGAGTGTTCTCTAGAGTTAGGGATTAGAGTTGAATAGTGCTAGGATATGGTATTAGATAGTGTTAGGATATCATATTAGTGCTATCTGATGCACAAGCTAGCTGCCCTGAGCTTAACTCCACACAATGCTTCAATAAATTACAGGTTATAGTCCTAGTACTAGTTTTATAGGTAAATGTAACTGTCCATTTACTACCGCTGCTATGTGGTGAGCAGCTCTGTGCAAATTACCCTAATTTATAGAAGCAGAAATGAAAGTGGTGTCAAACATCTGAACCCTCTGGCCAATTAACAATTATATTATGAGCCTCTCTGGAGTACTCCCCAGCTCAGACTGACCAGGCAAATACCTTCTGCTATAAGATGGATGACCCTAGTCCTCTTGATATAAAACTACAACAAAAAAGGTCCCTCAAGTGCACCACAACAACAAACAACTTACTCCATAGCTAAATCACCCCTCTACAAGGTGATTACAAAGCCAAATAGTTCAAGTACCAAACAGTAATGAGGAAAGGTAATATGTAGCAAAAATACACTTTAAATGCTCAGAAAATTGAAAAATACAAGCAGTGATCACTTAAACAGTAAAAAACAAGTGTGATAATATAGTTTGAGAACATATTTGCCTGGATGGCACTTGATTCAGTGGAAATACTTCATGAAGTACAAGCAAGTCGCCAAGGTTTGCTGAGCTCTGTGGAAATGAGCACAAATACAGGCAGACATGCCTAATTTATAGAAGCAGAAATTAAAGTATCAACTAACTTCTGAGCCCTCTGACCAATAAAATGGCACTTTGAGCCCCTCTGAAGTGCTTCACAGTTCAGATAGACCTGGCAAATACCTTGTTATAGGTAAATACTAGGCAATCAATCTCCAGACTATTACATGCTGATCCACTATCCAGACAGTGTCCAAAGGTGAAAATCAAACCCTGTACCTTGTGTCTGTGAGATAAACTCCTTAATCATTATGTCTGTGCTCATCAGCTTGCATCTAAACAGAAGAAGGTTTTTCGAATATAACAGCTATATAGTACACAGAGAATTGTGATAATGCTCAGAATTCGGGTATAAGAAAATTGTGTTAGGCACCTTTCATTGTTGTTAAGCTCTAGTCTTGTGCTAGACCATAACAGTGGCCGCCACAGAGCAGCATCTGATGCAGTTTCACTTTAAAAGCTTTTACTCATTTTGTTGTCAGATAACAAAACAGCTTTTAAAGATATCCATTAATCAGAGGGGTACTTTGCTACTGCTCACTGTCTGTGTGGCAGTGCTATGTGATTTATGGCTGTCAGGTCAATAAAACAGTTCATACGCCACACCTTTTCATGTAATTAGTAGCACACTGATTAGGTTCCATGTTCTACAAAGAATTATGTTTGGCTATCTCTGATCATAATTCACTTTTGTGTGTTGTCAACATGCATTTAAAGATTTACTTCTCCAGCCAAACTTTATTCTACTCTATAAATTTCTTCATGTCCATATCTCCAATATAAAACAAGATGGTTATGATCACAGCAATGTTCATAGTTGTCTATCTGGTAAAATAGTTGCAGGACCCTATATGTATTTTGTACCCTAATGACATACACTCCATTAGAAAGCACTAGAGATGGCATTTTGATAGACTTAGCCCATGTGCAGGATTCCTACTGCACAGAGAGGATCCTTTGGAGCACAGTGCAAGAGATATGATAAGTCTTCCATGCAAGCAGTAGTAGCAATATTGATATTAGATATATTGCCCTAAAGGGCAGTAAAGACTGCTACCTACTGAGATTACACAGACCAGCTATGACTTTAGATATCTTATATACTTGACAGATCCACAACTAAAAAAATTGAAAGTTAAAAACCTTAACTATGATAACATACATACTTATGCCATTGCTTTTACTGAATGCACTGTTTATTTTAAATAATTAAGGACATTTAAACATTCCTGCAATGGTCTTTTCACTTTTGCATCTCCACTCTTTGATATTTTTGTTTCATGATGATGGAACCTACATGCTACATTTTCCTTGTTTCACCGTGAATTTGTTTAATTTGTAGATTTATGACACATTGACTTGTAATGTGTTGTGTGCTTTATGCTGTGTCTTCATGCCATCCTAAATTTAGTTGCATTACATTTGTTATCTATATGTTTTGTTGGTGTTTTACTCTTCCCTTTGTGATAGGATATCTGTAGGCAATATTTCTTTTGGTATGCCTTTATGAGGCTAAAGATACCATAATGGTCTGATCTAATAAAATATTAAGGCAGAATGTTTTTTTTTAATAGTTCATTAAGATTACTGACTTTTCATTTTGGTATATGTGTCCCTTATATTATACTTCTTAAGAACTATTTTGGAAAGACAAATAAAACACTATTTTGTGCCATTTATTATTTAAACAAATTAGGGAGCCTCTCACAAGAGTCAGTTTTAATTACTGTTGCTGTGAGAACCAGGCATCAAAACTGTGAGGAAGCAAAACACTGGGTCATGCAATTTTGAGCCTCAGTGATAGACATTGTAGGTAGGGGTTTCAACTCTTGTGTTTCGGTGGCTTCATGTTGTGTTTGAAAAGCACATATAACTGAAACCCTCATGTGTATCCTGTTTTGACTGTGAGTCTAAAAGCAGTAGTGAAAACAATATTTTAACTTAAGAAAAGAAAAGGGATTTTTCATTTTCTGTAGTGTCTGGAGACAGTGAGGAACTATGTGAGATTATGTAATTAAGGCACACATCCTTTGTGTGGGTAAAATTGCAAAGTACAGCATGAATCAGTTAATATAATCTCATGAGGGTGCCAGTGGCAGTGGCAGTGGGGGAGAAACAGTCGGATATTATACGATGATACTAGATTTGAAAAAGCAAGTTATAGCAATAGCACAGAGGAATAAGCATGGGGGAAAATACAGACGCAAGAAATTATTATAAATGTGATAAATAAAACAGGCAATCTGTTTATCTGTTTTTTTACTTGTACTTTCTTTTATTTACTTTGTGTTACTCATGTACACTTTCTAGAGGGCACAGCATATCCATTTTCAAATGTAACCTGGCATATATAAAACAATCAACACATCTGATACATACATAGTGTTTAAGCATTATCTTCAAAAATGGCAATATCTGTAAAACGCTTTAAGCATTGGGAAGCCAACTTACATTTCCTTACAAAACTAAATTCACTACACTTTGGATATTGGTACAGAAGTATGGGCTTTTTGCTGTATATGTTTAGTGACACATGCAGATAGCTGGAAGGTGGGTGGAAAGGTTTAACATGCTAGCAGATGGAAAGGAGGTTCAGCTAAGTACTTGTCACCTGATGGAGATCAGGAAAACCTAGCCAATTAGTAAACAGCAAAGACAGACTCCATGCATGATAATATGTCTTGGTATGTGTACAGTGCATATCATATCATCCTTACAATCACAACAGTAATTAGAAGACGGTCAAAAAGTGGGAACTAGATTTAGTGCATTGCTATCCTGCTTGCACAGTTGTTTTAATTTTCACTCAGAGAAAAGAAAAAACATTTAAAAATATAATTGTTCCTATTTTTGGAAATATTTATTTATTTTTATTTTTACAACTGACAATGGAGTGATGTGGCTGGCTTACTGGAATCTTTTTAGCCATGGCTAAAGACTGAGGAAGTATGTAAGCTACAGCATTAACATGATGCTGAAGTGCAACATTTACATACTTACTTGAATTTAACATCATATGAAGTAACATAATTGCATGTACTTTAAAAATTTTACACTAGAATATTACTATGTGTTTTCAGGAAAATTAAAATCTCAGATAACTCTTTTTGTAAATATCCCATTTAAAAAGCCGGATTGACAGAACGTTGACTTGCATAACAGTGAGACGATGTCAGTAAACGTTTAAAAGAACAAACACCCAGAATGGTGAATTTCACCTCCGGGAAACTAACCACTTGGCCACCATGGCAAACTTTGCCTTTTTTTTTGCACTGTAGTGCAATCTCAGAGTTGGTATATTTAGTTGGGGGGATAGGATAGGTGAAGCCCCCCCCCTCAGTGGGTTTAATTTGCTTTGGATTTTGTTTTCATCAGTGTGGCCAAGTGGTTAGTTTCCCTGAGGCGAAATTCACCAATCTGGAAGTTTGTTCTTTTAAACTTTCGCTGACGTCGTCTCAATATTATGCAAGTTGACATTCTTTCAATTTGGCGATTTCAAGTAGATCCATATATATATATATATATATATATATATATATATATATATATATATATATAGTTGGTTGAATGATCGTATCATTGACCCAAATCTACAAAATGTCACAATGCCGAATTCAGACATTGTTGAGTTTCATCCCGAATATGAGCTCAGAACAAGTGTTAACATGGGTTGAGATAGGGGTGAGATCTGTACTTCGACAAAGATAGTAAACCTATATATATATATATATATATATATATATATATATATATATATGGGGACACAGACGATTATACATTGTAAATGCTCTAGGGTGCAACTTCATAACCAGGAAACAGCAAATGGGAGCCAGCAAGTCTATAAAGTAAAAATGAAACTACTAACTAGGTCAAATAAGTGTTGACTATTCTATAGCAATGAAATAGATGTTTACAGTAAATGATAGAATCTGTGTAAAGTAATTATAAGAAAACCTAAAATATAATATGTACTTCTTGCTCAGATCAAGCCACTGGTGAAAGATGCAGAAAAAAGATAACCAAAAGGCATTTCATATGTTATGGTTTTAATTAACTGAGCAAATAAGGAATGGATGTGGAGGTTTTCTAAAGCTTCTTTGTGACAGATAGCTGTGAAAGTGTCATTTGTGCCTTTACATGTTAATAGTGGATTTGAAGGGGGATCCTGAGGAAGCTTGTCTTGTGGCTGGTGGAAGAGATGGATTTTTAGTTTGGAGGAAGCAGCTTTGAAATCTTAGATTTTAACTGAAGTTTTAATGTAGGGGATGAAGTGAGTGGAGGTGGAATTTGACAGAAGTGATTTGTGTTGAGACAGAAATAAATCAAACTCTGGAGAGCTTTGCAACAGAAGATGTTGTCACTAGTGGAGGCTAGAGTATAAGCCCATGGAGAAGATAGTTTGTCACCTCTATAGAATACACCTGTGCATTATTAGCCTGACTTTTTACAGGTGTAATCTGCAAGTACTAGTTTAACCAGTGTCCCATACAGAAGTAATTTTAGATCACCAAAGCGAACGGTGAGTAATCGACCCTATGTAAGCGAAAGCTTACAATGTCGAAGTGTCAGAACAGCGATAGATCCTTAGTTCAGCAAAGGTAGTAATATGCCTTATGCATTTGTTAACCCATAATTAGCAGTGAAGAAGAAAGAGCAGTAGTCTGCAAGAGGGTGCAGTTTTTACAGTTTGGGATTTGACAAAGTTTCCTGTTTGAAGGGAGAATTGAGGTGTCTGCTCAAGACTGAGGCTAGAAATTTAAAGAATGTGGAAAGCCTGATGCATTGTGGGGGCCATGGAAGCAGTCACATGGAATGTGGTTTGTCGGGTGCTTGAGCAATAATGGATAGATATTTAGCCTGAGAAGTAGAGGTTAAAGGCTAAGTGTTGCCTAGCTTGTCAAAACAGAGGCTTGTGTATTTATCTGGTTGTTTACTAACTAGATAAATTCAATAGTCTAGGGATACTTTTAGCCAGGATCCAAACCACTTGACAAAGATATCAATTTAAGTACAAAGTGGTTGCATTTATCATAAATTGAATAAAAATATTTGTACATGCAATTCACCTGCTCAGTGTTTCATTCACAGACATACAGTCACAGCCAGGATTAAACACACAGAAAAAAAAAAACATATAGTATATTAGGGTCTATATTACAAGACCAAAGATGCATTCTTTCGAATGCGTCTTGGTCGAACATAAAAGGCTGAAAATGCAAAATATCGAAGTGGCTGTTAAGCAAATTCTTTCCCTGGGAAAGAATTTGGTTGGCCACTTCGTACTACCGTTTAAACACTGTAATCTTGATCTCAGAGTTGGTATATTTAAGTAGGTGGGGTGTGGGGGGCGCAGTTGGAGTTGAAAATTGTTTTTTATTTATTTATTTTTTTTGTTGGAACAGCGATTTTTTTTCCCTTGGAAAGAAATCGCTGTTCTGACACTTCGACATTGTAAGCTTTCGCTTACATAGGGTCGATTAATCACCGTTCGCTTTGGTGATCTAATATAGACCCGTATATTAATGGTAGCTTATGTCCATACTGTATATAAGTAAAGGTTTTGCTTTATTTTTTGGGAGTATAAATGCTAGGAAACTGATGACTTAAGGTATAAAGAAAGCTTTCTAATTAACTGGTATATAAAAAAAGCTGATTATCATAAAAGAGAGTGGATCAGCTGAAGTAATATCGCTCAGGTAGCTGGACAATTGAAGAGGGCATTCCTTGTCTGACTGACTACAAATATATATATATATATATATATATATATATATATATATATATATAAGATTATACATAATAAATGCTTATGGGTGCAACTTCATAATCAAGATACAGCAAATGGAAGCCAGCAAGTCTAGAAAGTAAAAATGAAACCATTAACTACGTCAAAAATAAGGAAAGACAAAGTAAAATATCTAACTGAGTCAGACATCTTGATGAATCCTTTGCATTGTGTGTAAAATTTATTTTTCTACAGTGATTCAAAAACAGTAATGGAATACAGCACTGGAGTTTGTGGTTGACTATCAACTGTAAAACTGTTGTTTCAGTATTAGGAGGTCACCTTCTTTCAAAAAGATTTTGATTGGTGGAGTCTTATTTTCTGCAAGTATATGGCAATCAAAGACAAGGTTATAATGAGTTACTGATAGCTGTCCAGCAGAGTGCTATCACCATTCCTGAAGGAAGAACCAACAAACCTCTCAACCTCTTAGTGCAAGAAATCTGGACAAGGCCTGACAAAATGGGGGGGGGGGGGGCAAAGGCCCACAAACAGGGACAGATTTTAAATATTGCACTTATAAAGTTAGAAAGTTGCTACAGTAACAGGGATTGTGTTAACTTACATCTTCTGAAGGATTTGAATCTGAAAATCAAATGTATGTTATTATTTAGTGACTTAAATCCTCAGATCATCACAGTGGTTTGCCAGAAAACCGCAAATTGTATGAGGAACAGATGAAAAATATGAGGCAAAAATCAGGACATTCTGTGAAAATCTGGACAGTTGAGTGGTATGGGAGTCAATTAAGTCTGCTTCATTTCTTGGGGATGAGAACTGTGCCGGTAATCGCCAAAAAAGTACTTTTGTATCAGGTTTAAAAGTATCAGTTTCAGCTTTGAGTTTGGTAATGACTACTTTGTTTATGGACCTTAAGTGAAGCATGGACTGACAGACAGGACGGAGGGCCAAGCTTAGGTTTGAGAATGTAGGTAATGGCTTTCAGAGAACATGACATTAAAATGGTTTCAAGCAGGGATGAAGTCATTGTGATGATATGGGCAAGTGCCAGCATAGCCAGCTGGAGTTTTGTAACTAATATGTCCTTTGAATATCAAACTGATTTATACAAGATGCTTGTGTTACAAAAGTATTAGAACTGTGTGTCATTTGTATATCAAACTGATATGTGCTGAAAATATATTTGTGAAGTTTGCTTGCGTTAAAATGTATCGACAGTGCACCCTGCTGGAATGAAAAGAAATGTACATGTATTATTGCAACTAAATGTACCAGCTAGCTTACTTTAAGAAGTATAAGGGAAATGTAAATGAGATGTTAAACCATGAAAATAGCATCCCACAGTGCCGAATAGGACTGGAGACATTAGGTCTGTAAAAAAAGCCTTTGTTCATTAGCTATGTAAAAAGAGGGGAAGCCACAGACTGCCATAAACATTTAAATGTGTATTGTAGCTGTCTATGCAAAATTCCTTCCTCAGCTTCAATGGAGAATACTGCGAGAACTTAAAGTCAGGTGACCAGATGAGGTCATTCTGCCAACCTTCTTGGAAATTATATTTTAGATACTACAAAGAGAAATCTCAGAGGATTGAGCATTCTGTTTTGGGGCCTGACTAGGAAGACTGCTCATGTATTTCATCTTGTCTTGCCCAAGTAAGTTATTAGGGAACAGTTAATTTTCTTAGATTTAGTCAGGAATATAGTGATGCTTTATTTAAAGAGTATTTTTCTTTATTTGTATGAGTCTGCCCATCAGTGTTAATTTCAATATTTTTCTGAACTTCTAAATTCAATATTTTCATGTTCTTTTTTTATTTATTATTAAATATATTTAAAACTTCTATTGCGACTGGTACTTGTAGAAAGTATCTAACCTTTCAGAGCATTTATATTTATTTGGTGACACTGTGTGGGCCACTCCAGAAGGCCTAGTTGTCTTGGTCAGCTACTATTATTTGTATTAATATTAACTTATCTCAGCTAAGAGCCTTATAGTAACTGGTGGCAGTGAATCTACCTTATAGTCTGGGCAAAGTTGGTAGAGTGGGTAATCTGTACCAGCCTTTTCCAGGTGTGTGTGCATGTGAAAATTAAATCTTAAAGAGTGCGTATTTGTCAGCTACTTGGGGCAGGGACACAAAGCACTGGGTTTACAAAGAGGGTGCTGGAAAACTTAGCTTGGATACTCAGCTGAGGACCTAACCCTAGCTGTACTAGTGGGGAGACTAATTGGGGACCTGAAGGGAAACAGATATAGAGAAATCCCAACCCCGGGCTAAGTGTGTTCCCTGTGTGCCCTTTTACTTGATGCATGGAGGTCTGCATCTGGAAATATTGAGTGTATCCATTAGTATTCCAAGTGCATGTCTCTCTCCACTGTCAGTGGTGAGGATTCAGGCTCCTTGATTATTGGCCCAACATGGAGACATCACATATTGGTGGCAGTGGTGGCCATCACATATTGGTAGCAGTGTTGGACGTCACATATTGGTGGCAGTGGCCAGACCATCACATGCTCACATACTGGTGAGCAGTGGTGTGGATACTGAATTTCTGTAGTGTGCAAGCAGTTGTCAGTGAAGAAGGTGTTTGTATGCCCAAGCAGCCACAAAATAGACATTCAGAGTTTATATCACAGTAGTTTTATTTATTTACTTTTTGTTAATGTAGTTGGTGAGGGAGAGCAGGCAATGATCTCAGCAGAGGATTATGGCAAGCTGACAAGAAACCAGTTGGCTGAGATGTGCCAAGCCAAAGGACTGGAGCATGCCAAATTGACTAAAGGGGAAATGATTGCATCCTTAATCACAGCTGCAGCATGGTCTAGCAACCAGTAAGATAACCAGTTTGGTTATGGGAATTTGCAGTCCTCAGAAACAAGACAGTTCAATGTTTCCTCAGAGGACTTAAAAATCTATCTAGAGCTAAAGAGACTTGAAATGGAGGCCAAATGTTTGGAACTAAAATCATCGGAGAGACTGCAGAATCTGGAAGCTGAAGAAAATGAGGAACTGCGGCATTTGGAGGCCAAAGTGAATGAGAGACTGTGTGTTTGAAGGCCGAAGAAAAGGAGAAGCAGCATCAACATAAGAGGGAGATACTGATGTTTCATCAGGGTCAAGGAAGTAATGGGGAAGGGAATAACCAAACCCCAGAAACAATAAAGTTCAGTAAATGTCTTCCACAATTTACAGAGGGTGATATTTTTGATATCTTTATTCATATATTTGAAAGGGTATGTAAACATATTAATGTTGACCAAGAACTCTGGGTACAGTTCCTGACCCTCTTACTCCATGATAAAGCTGTAACATTTTTTTCTAAATTCTCTGATACTGATTGTTTAAATTATGATAAAGTTAAGCACTGTTTATTACAGTGTTTTAAGTTAACACCTGAAGCTTACAGAAAATAAAAGGTTTTGTGAGCATAGACTCAAGGCAGATGAAAGTGTATGTGATTATATTGCTGAACTAAGCACTTATTTTCATAGGTGGGTGAGTGGGTGCCAGCTCATCACTTTTCAAGGGCTGGCAGACCTTTTGGTGAGGGAAAAAGACCTTAGAACTTTTCCTGAGGACATGAGAATTTGGTTGGCAGACAGGGAATGCAACTCTGCAGATGAGCTGGGGGGAAAAGGAGACCTATACCTAGCAAGCAGGGCATCACTGCACAGGAAAGGGATATCTAGTGCTGCACATGGATATAAGGAAATCCATGGTGGACAGCCAAAACCACCCCAACAGAGTCTGTCAGTGACAGGGGAAGCCACTAGTTTAGGTACATAGTCAGGATCAAGGATTAAATGCTTTAAATGTAACCAGACGGGACATGTGGCATATAGATGTCCATGGAGGCAAGGTGGGGAACAAAAGGTGGGGGAGTCAAAAAGTGAAAATGCCAGTGGTTAGTTGTCTGAGGAAAACAGGGGTACCAAACTTCCAGCAGAGTTTATATCTGATCTTGGTGGATGGAAAACTGCAGTAGTTAAAGAGGAGCAGTACTTGCTTGGACAGTCCACTCCAGTCAGACCTTTAGGAGGGATCCCATTCCAAATGCCTTTGCACAGGTTCACCTTGACTGGAAGGGTGGAAAAGGAAGCAAGCAGTAGGTGTGTTTGAGGATATCCCTGCAGATGTCTTGATGGGCTAAACGTTTGGCTAGGCTTATAAGGGCCTCAGGGCCAATAGCCTAATAACTTCCTATGATCCTATGATCAGGAATGATTTTGATAATGCAGTACCTTGTGTGTATGCAGTGACATGCAGTCAGGCTTGGAGACAGGCATGTGCGTCTGGTAGCCTGGGGAGACCCAGACAGACTGCACACCAGAAGCCAGGACTGGTGATGTGTGTACGTCAGGGAGGAAGCGACCTGTAGGAGTGAAACTGAAGGGGAGCCACAGCTGCTGGTGGGTACCGATGTTCCCTTGGATAGAGTGACTGCAAGGGCAGAGGAAAGTAGTAGTACCCACGCTGACAGTGAGGCACTGCTGTCAGAGGATATCAGACTTCCTGTGAAAGGGGAGCTGGGAGGAGTTACAAAGAGAGAGAGAGAGAGAGAGAGAGAGAGATGAAACAGGCTCAGCTCTCAGACCCTACATTACCTGATTCTCAAGGAAAAGGGGATTTTGTATACTGGAACAAAGGGTTACTGTATAGAGAGTGGACCCCTGAGGGAGGGCTAGAAGTTGAGGTAATACAGCAGTTGGTAGTGCCCAGAGCTGCTATAGCCCATGACATTCCTTTTGCAGGTCATATGGACATAATGCATACCAAGAGATGTAATATGCAGACCTTTTATTGGCCTGGGATTTCCAAGGATGTAACAGGGTACTGCAGGCACTGTGAGCAGTGCCAAACAGTAGGCAAGGCAGGAGATCAGGGCAAAGCTACTTTGATGCCTTTGCCTGTGATTGAGGAGCCATTTCAGAGGGTAGCTATAGATATTGTAGGGCCTCTGAGTATCCCAAGCTCCACAGGGAAGAAATATATCCTAGTGGTAGTAGATTATGCTACTAGATACCCTGAGGCGGTGGCTGTGTCCTTCATTGAGGCAGATAAAGTGGCAAATGCTTTGCTAGAGATTTTCAGCAGGATAGGTTTCCCAAGAGAAATAATGACTGACAGAGGTGCCAATTTCATGTCAGGCCAGCTGGCTTGTCTTTGGGAGTTCTGTGGGTTTAAGCTCCTAAAGACAACCCCCTACCACCCCCAAACGAATGGTCTTGTGTAGAGGTTAAACTCTACACCAAAGACCATGCTATGGGCACTTGGAGACCAGTTTAAGAGAGACTGGGACAAATATTTGCCCCATCTATTTTTTGCATACAGGGAGGTTCCTCAGAAATCCACAGGATTTTCACCCTTTCAGTTGCTGTATGGGCATAGGGTGAGGGGCCTTTAGATTTGATTCATGGTGTGTGGAAGGGTGAGTGTGAATCCCACAAGGAGTCTGTTGTGGCATATGTTCTAAACCTCAGGACAAGTCTTGAGGAGTTCATGGACTTGGCACAGGAGAACCTGGCAGGAGCCAAACAGGAGAAAAAGGTCTGGTATGACAGGAAAGCCAGAGAGTATGCTGTGGGACAGCAAGTAATGGTGCTCATTCCTACCAGACACAATAAATTGTAGGCAGCTTGGGAGGAACCCTTCAAAGTGATAAGGAAGGTCAGTGATGTTAATTATCTGGTAGAACTGCTAGGCAAGAGGCAAGGGCACAAATTGGATCATGGTAACATGATGAAACCTTACCATGATAGGGAAGCCCTTGTGCTGAGTATTTGCATATGGGGGCAGGAGGAGTCTGAGGGGGATCTGGTGACTGATCTCTTCAGTGAGGCTCGAAATAACACCTTAGTGGAAGGGGTAGCAATGTCCCAGCAGCTATCCCCTACCAGATTTGAGAAATCCAAGCAGTGTTACAGGGGTTTGGGGACATGTTCACTGGGAAACTAGGGTGCACCCACCTGGTGCAGCACCATGTAGGTACAGGGCCCCAAAAAACCTATAAAGCAGGCCCCTTACAGGGTGCCTGAACAAGTCAGACAGACTCTGAAGAAGGAGATACAAGAGATGTTGGAACTGGGAGTAATCCAGGAGTCCAGCAGTCCCTGGGCCTTCCCAGTGGTGCTGGTACTAAAGAAGGGTGGCAGCACCAGGATCTGTGAAGACTACAGGAAACTAAATAGTCACACAGAGTCAGATGCTTACCCCATGCCTAGGACAGACAAAGCCCTAGAGCAGCTGGGTGGGGCTAAGTATCTCATCACTAATGATCTTACTAAGGGCTACTGGCAGGTGCATTGACTCCCAACGCTAGAGAGAGGTCAGCCTTTGTGAGTCCTTTCAGATTGTATGAGTTCATGAAGATGCCTTTTGGGATGAAAAATGCCCCAGCAACTTGCCAGAGGCAGGTATATCATATCCTAGCTGGAGCAGTAGATTATGCTCTTGCTTAACTGGATGATATTGCCATCTACAGCCATTCCTGGCAAGAGTACCTTCAGCATGTCAGGGAGGTGCTGGGCAGACTGCAGAGGGCAGAGTAAACCATTAAGCCCAATAAATGTCAGGTGGGTATAGCAGAAGTCTCCTACCTGGGACATAGAGTGGGGAGTGATAATATCAGACCAGAACTTGCCAAGGTGGAGGTCATTCAGGCATGGCCTGCCCCTGTTACCAAAAAGCAGGTGACGGCATTCTTAAGGACAGCAGGGTACTATAGAAAATGTGTCCCCAATTATAGTATCATAGCTGCTCCCCTCACAGACTTGAAAGGAAAAAACAGGCCAGATAAGGTAATGTGGACCCCAGCATGTGAGCAGGCATTCCAGAAGCTTAAAGGAGCTTTGGGAGGAACTCCTATGTTAGCCAGTCCAGATTACAGCAAAAAATTTGTTTTGCAGGTGGATGCTTCAAACCATGGGGTGGGGGCTTTACTTAGCCAGGTTTCCTCAGAGTTAGAATAGCACCCAGTGGTATATATCAACCATAGACTCCAACCCAGGGATGAATGTTATGCAGCTGTAAAAAAGGAATGTCTAGCCACAGTATGGGCACTGTAGAAACTTCAGTATTATCTGTATGGAAGGAAAGTTACTGCAGTTATGGACCACAATCCCTTAACATGGCAAAATAGAGCCAGCCAGCAAAATGCCAAGTTATTAAGGTGGAGCTTAGGATTGCAGGCATATGACATGACAATATAACACAGTAGTGGGGTCAGCAATGCCAATGCACTAGGCTTATTTTTCTCAAGCCACATTTCTCAAGGGCTACTTGAAGAAGTAGCTTGAATCTTTGAGGAGGGGAGAGATGTGATGATATGGGCAAGTGCCAGCATAGCCAGCTGGAGTTTTGTAAAGAATGATATGTCCCTTGAATATCAAACTGATTTATACAAGATGCTTGTGTTACAAATGTATTAGAACTGTATATCATTTGTATATCAAATTGATTTGTGCAGATACTTGTGCTGAAAATGCATTTGTGAAGTTTGCTTGAGCTAAAATATATCAATAGTTCTCCCTGCTGGAATGAAAAGAAATGTACATGTATTATTGCAACTGAATTAAATATACCAGTTAGTTTACTTTAAGAAAAATAAGGGAAATGTAAATGAGCAGTTAAACCATTAAAATGGCACCCCACAGTGCTCACTAGGACTGGAAACGCTAGGTCTGGAAAAAAGCCTTTCTTCAGTAGCTAAGTAAAAAGAGGGAGATCCCCAGACACTACCATAGACATTTAGATGTGTATTGTAGCCATCTATGCTAAATTCCTGCCTCAGCTTCAAAGGGAAATACTGCAAGAACTTAGAGTCAGGTGACCAGATGAGGTCATTCTGCCAGCCCTCTTGGAAATTATATTTTAGATATTACAAAGAAAAATCTCAGAGTATAGACCATTCTGTTTGGGGGGCCCAACTAGAAAGACTGCTAACATATTTCATCTTGCCTTGTTCAGGTAAAATGATGTTGAGCACTACCTTTCTGCCAAACAACTAATACTCAACCCCAACAAGACCAAACTGCTATTTACCAACAATAAAATATCTCCAGCCCCATCCCATTTGCCATCTACTCCACTAACAACACCAAAATAGACCCAGTATGCCACACCAAACTACTAGGTGTCACCACTAACAACTCCCTCAATTATGACCTGCACATATTCCAAACAATCAACATAAACAAATACACATAAAGCTCAGTGCATGTTACAGAGCGAAACCATTCCTCATCCAAATCACCAAAATAGACATTGCTCAAACCCATCTACTATCAATGCTGTTATATGCCTCTCCAATTTTCATAAATTTAAAGAAAACAAATATAAATAAACTTGACGCCTGCTATAATAAAACAGCCAGGTTCACCAGCAATCTCCCGTACAGATTACATCACTACCTAGCTCTTCAAAAACTAGACTGGCTGGAATTTCCAAACCTATTATGCTTCAAACAACTCACAATTTATCATTCCATTCTCTACCTATATGATAAATGTCCTACCCTTAAAAACCTAGTAAAACCCTAAACTATCAATAGAACCCTATGATCTTCTGACAAACTACTTCTAGAAGTCGCTAAAGCCAATAATAGCTGCAGTGAAGCCTTGTTCTCAAAACACATCTTCAAAATTTGGAAGCCAGTTCCCCAGCCCATTCTTTGCACTGCTAACCCCTTCAAACTCAAGATTCTTCTCAAGGCCCATTTGACTAAAATCTGGTTATGCTCCTCCTCAACACTAGACTGACCTCTCAGTAAATTTTAGTGCTGTTCATTCCTATATTATTCCTCTCTAATATTGAGCATCTCTGACTCTTTTTTTTGTAACTTATCTCCAGGCTATTGCTGTATATTTTAATTCTAATTCTTGAGGCTAGCACCCCACCCTAAGTAGAAATACATTAAAGTTTGAGAGCAATGACCAACAATCATAATATGCAACAAAGTGTAACCAATTCATATCTTACTTACTTCATTATTTATACTACTTTTGCTTGTTTTTTTTTTTCTACGATTCAACTCAGTTGTATCACTATTTAATATGTAACCTGTCATATTTTATGCATTCTATGCTAGCACTGTCTGGTATGTAACTTATTTATTTATTTTACATTTGTTGACCGGGATAGTCTGACTGGATACATGTCCATTTTCAGCTGAGGCCCGGGGAGAAAAACTCCAAACACAACATACAGAAAAAATAATACAGGAAAAATCATAATATCAATACATGTTGCAAACAGTTTACAGACTCTGTTCAGTCAAGCAAGTTATACATTTAATCATTATTAAACTTATATAAGTATCTAATCTAACAATTATGTCACAGCTTGTATGAAGTATAAAGTACTATTTGGCACACAATTATAGAAAGGAGCTAGTCAGGATTAGAACAAGGACATAACCAGTGTGTCTTAAAATGTTGTCTGAAAATTGAGTTAGTGAGGATACTAGAGTAAGGTCGGCAGGAAGGGAGTTCCAAGTTTTGCCGACAGATTTGGCAAACAGGAAGCCCCCAGCTGAGTTATTGGTTTTGAATGTTTGAACCAGCAGTCTGTTAGATGAGCGAAGTTGCCTGAGGTTACTGTAGGGGCTAATGATGTTTTTAAGTGCAGGTGTATTTTCAGGTTTATTGAGTACTTTATATGCCTCTATAAGCTGGTTGTATTGAAGTAGGCTAGGTAATTCAAGCTACCCTAGAAGATTTAGGTTATGATAGTGGTGTGTCCTAAATGCCATGCCTGCAGCAAATCTAGCAATGTGGTTTTAACAGCTTTTCAACTCAATTGCATCACAAGTTTACAATGTAATCTATTATATTTTTTCTACTAACATTGTTTTCTTTTATTATGTAACTGGAGCTTTTCTCCTTGGGCCTCTGCTAAAAATGGGCCTTCTGGGCTCAGTCAGACACTCCTGGTAAACAAATGTAAAATAAATAAATAAATGAGCAAGTTATTAGGGAACAGTAAATTCTTTTAGATTCAGTCAGGAATACAGTGAAGCTTAGTTTAGAGAGTGTTTTTCTATATTTGCATGAGTCTGTCCATCAGTATTAATTTCAATATTTTATGTGATTTGAACTCTGTGGTTTACTGAAAATATATATTCAATATTTTCATGTTCTTTTATTATTTATTGTTAAATATATTTAAAACTTTTATTGTGGCTGGTTCTTGTAGGAAGTATCTCACCTTTGAGAGTACTTATATTTATTTGGTGACACTGTGTGGGGCACTCGAGAAGGCCAAGCTGTCTTGGTCAAGTACTATCATTTGTATTAATATTAACTTCACTAAGCATAATTGGATACCTTTTTAACAGCCTTATAGTAACTGACTGGTAACAGTGAATCTACCTTATAGTCTGGGCATAGTTGGTAGAGTGGGTAATCTGTGCTAGCCTTTCCCATGTGTGTGTGTGTGTGTGTGTGTGTGTGCGTGTGTGAAAATTAAATCTTAAAGAGTGTGTGGGTTAGCTACTTGGGGCAGGGCACAAAGCACTGGGTTCACACAGAGGGTGCTGGAGGACTTGGCTTGAACACTCAGCTAAGGACCTAACCCTACAGCAGATAGAAGAATCCACAAGGAGGTTAACTGGAACATACAGGAAACAAAGTAAAGCCAAATGAACAAACCAACAGTCCAACCATCTCAAAAAACATTTATTGGGAAACAAAGCTTTCATGTTATCAAAAACTCTTCCTCAGTGTAACTCAAGCTAACCGAAAACCAGTTTAAATAGTTAAACAATTAAAAGCCGGCTTATCAGAGAAGAATTACAAGTCACATGACCTAAAACATCAGTAAAATGCATCACAAGATTTAAAGAACATAAGTTTGCATTTCTTTTAATATAGGTTTAACATTATTAACAGAATTAAGACCTGGGTGGTGATCTGCTCTAAAAAAGTTTATCTGCTTATATTCTTCTATTTCTGTTTTGTTAATTATATCACCACCTCTTCTATTCAAAATGATCATTTCATTAATGGCAATATGCTTAAATAAAGCATTAGATTCTAATTGCCTTCTAATTTCTGATGTGTAATGAAATCCTGTATTTAAGTCTTTGATTAGCCTTGCCAATATAAAAGCAGGAGCATTTATCACAATTTGCTAAATAAACTAGAGTTTTAGTAATATAGGTAGCATAGACTCTAAAATAAAAAATGTTATGTGTAATGGGGTGTATAAACTGATTAGATGAATTAATATATTTGCAAAAAACTCAGTTTAAACAGGGTATGGTCAATTTCTTATTAATATGCATATCTGATATCCTAACACTGGCTGTAGTATCTTAATAGCATAGAAGTTATTTTAAATTCTTCACTTTCTTATACACAAAATGAGGTTTATCACTAATTAGCTTACTCAGTTCACTATCTGATCTTAATACACACCAATTATTTTCTATTATTGTTTTAATCTGTGATGTTCTTCAGTTATACTTCATAATATAACTCAAATTATCATGTTCACTAGTCTTACACCTATTATCAGTGTTATTATGATCCCTTAACAAATATGGTTTAGCAGTACCATTCCTCTCAGATTTTGTAAGCGATTTATTAGAGTCAACCAATATCTGACTATAATTTCTTAAAGAAAAGTCAGCCGCCATGCTATCTACTTGATTCTCAAATCCATCAACAGTGGTATTTAGCCTACTTGCTCTCATGAATTGGCTCCTTAGTACACTTTTGAACACATGCCTAGGATGCATGCTGTTTGCCTGAACATATCTGGTTACTTGCACATTTATCTTAAAGATAGTTGTTTCAAAATTACCATTAGTCAGACTCGCAGTAATATCTAAAAAAATGTACATATTCTCTTGAATATTTGATTTCAAAGCATAGAAAATTTGTAGCCTTATGTAGATGTTTAACAAATGTATGTAGACTGGAGACATCTCCCCTCCAAAGGAGGAAGATGTTATCTACAAATCGCTTGCAAAAAATGAGGTTCTTATCATAAAAATTATCATTACAGTCAGAAACAAAAATTTCTTCCCATCTAGATAATAGTAAATTAGCGTAGCTATTATCTATGGGGGTGCCCATGGCTACCTGCAGTAACTGATGATACAAAACATCATTAAAAATAAAAATATTACTATTAAGTACTACCTCTAACATGGAACAAACTAGCTCCACTTTAGTTCCTGAAAAGTCACTATGCCTACAGTACATAGAAATTCCCTAATGCATTTAATTCCAAAGTCATTCGGAATAACTGTAAATAATTATTTATTATCTAATGTTACCAGTAATACATCACTAGAAGATTGTTGTAAGGTTCAATCATGTAACGCAGCTAAAATGTCATTAGTATCCCTAATGTAACCTTGCTTTTCCTCAATAAACTATGTAAGACATTTTCTAAGTACTTTGAAATGGCTATAGTAATCCAAAAGCTTCCTGATACTATAGGCCTCATTAGTGGAACAGTTTGATTTTTATGTATTTTAGGGAGGCCATATATAATTGGTGTAACGGGATGTGCTGTATACAAAAAAATATACATATCAGGAGTAATAGAGTGCTGCATCAGTGAATCTTATAAGAAAGATTTAACATCATAAACAATATGATCAAAGTCTAATCTGTTAATTTTTCTAAAAGTATCACAATCTGAAAGCAACTCCAGCATCCAAGAATTATAATCTGTAACATTCATAACTACAAATTTTCCACCCTTGTCTGCTGTTTTTTTAACCAAATCATCACACCTATTAAGATTTGTTAATGCTTGTTTTTGTTGTTCACTCAGATTATAAAACTTATTCTTTTTGCTTTGGAAATAAAAGAATAAATATCATTCTCACAAAGGTTATAAAAGACTTTTGCTGTAACAGAATTATTTTGTATAAAAATAACGTTTTAAGCCTGTATTCATTTCAGGCCTTTCTCCTTTATACATAAGCTTCAAGTCTAAATTCCTAATAAACAGCCTTAATTCGGTTAAACTATGATTCAAATTTCCATCCACAGATGGGATAAAAGTAAAGCCTTTATCTAATCATTTTAATTCAAGATCTGTAAGTTCATAGTTGGATAAATTAATCACATTATTTCCTGAAATAATCAGTTCCTTACTGTTTTGCTTCTGGTGGTCGGACCTATTCGCCTTACTGCATCTAGTTATACCTTGCGTTCCCTGGTTCTGCTTCTTCCTCTTGTCCAACTTTTGGACCTTGTTTTCTGTGGAATATGTACTGGGAGAGATAGCTGAAACGATCGTTGTTTCTGTGGGATTGCAAAACCTAAAAAAAATTTGCATTATTAGACATTACTACTGTCTCTGGTTCAATTTGGTTAATGTAGATGTATATAGAGCTCACATCTTTCCATGTGCATCCTGTTTATTTTATTGTTTTTATTTGATTTTTTTTTGTGTGCCAACTTGCGTATATTTTACTCTGTATTATGCACTATATTCTGTATTATTTAAGTTCACTTACTCTTTAAGCTCTTGTGGATGCCATTTATTTATTTTATATATATATATATATATATATATATATATATATATATATATATATATATATATATATAGCTGTTTATCTGAAAAAAGAGTAATCATTACTTAATTAGCAAGCTGTATAGTGCACATCTTCCATTAGATTGCTTTAAGGCCTAATGCCAGTGAAAAAAGTATTAATTAATGCATTGATTTCAAGCAACCCATAAGTTGAAGTCTCTGACTCTCTAGAAAGTGGTGGCATTACTACCATACCAGAAAGAAAGTTGCAGGGAATTGGAGAATTCTGCCAGCCTTCCTTGGAAAGAGTGTGTATGCATGTGTGTCTGTGCATCCATGTGCGTGTTTGTGTGTGTGTGTGTGTGTGTGTGTGTGTGTGTGTGTGTGTGTGTGTGTGTGTGCGTGTGCGTGTGCGTGTGCGTGTGTGTGAAAATAATACTTTGAAAAGCAGTTACCATGGATGAGCAGCAAGACACTGATATACAGAAATAGTGATGAGGCAGGCGCCTGGTAATTCTGGGCCAAAGACATAGCTATGTAAGTGGCCAGTGTACAGTTCAATTTAGGTGTGGTGACTGGAAGTCCATGCCCATGAAAGAAGTACTCTTGGAGCCAGGTTGCAGTTTGTGAATTGATTACTATAACAGACATATATACTTTAGGGCAGTGCAGTTGTGTAGCAGTTAGTATTGTCACCTTACAACAAGAAGTTATGCGGTTTGAATCTCAGCTGGGGTGCCTTCTGTGTGGAGTCTGCAATTCCTCTATGCATTCGTGTGGGTTTCTGCTGGGTGCTCTGGATTCCTCACACATTCCAAAGACATGCAGTAGGTGGATTGGACACTCTAAATTGGCCCTTGGTGTGGTGTGTGCATGCAAATGTGTGCGGTTCACCCTCTGAGGAGGGTTGGGCCTTGGGCTAGCAACCTGATCCCGTAAACCCCGTAACTGCTACAGAAATAATGAACTCTGAAAAGTGCTTGTTGCCCGATATACCATATGGTGCATAAATGGGAACAAAGAGAGAAAGAGAGAGAGAGAGATACACTTTCTTGCTATTACTTCACCCTTGGTTGGCAGTGCTGGGATTCAAACCCATCTGTGCCATCCATCTTGACATCAGCATCTGGCATGCTGCCATCTGTGTATCAGATTTAGGAGCAGTGGTTACTGCCACCTTCATGTTTGGAGGCAGTGGTACTATGCCATTGTCCCAATGGATGCACAGTGGTGAGGAAACTCAGCTTAAAAGAACTTTGTTGTCGAAGGTATGTGCATGTGTGTTAATCCTCAAAGCTGCAAGATGAAATTGATAGAGATTAAGTTGTGCACAGTAGTCAGTCTTTTTACAGAAGTTGCTCACCAGAAAATGAGGTACATCTGCAAACAGTGCTGCTTTTTTAACTCTGTAGTAGAATAAATGATGTATAAAGAAGTTGTAAGAGGTTGTTCAGGTATATAAATGCTTATAAAATGGTTTCATAAATTTTTCCAATATATATTTTCTTGTGATAGTAATTCAATTTTTGCCATATCTCAAAAAAAAAAAAAAAAAAAAAAAACAGACTCACATGAAGTCATAGCTATGCTTACAGTGTTCTTTACTTATATTTTGGCTTTTAGCACTGCTGATTTTGCAGCTGTTTAAAGTGTAAATCTTTAGCAATCAAAACAGTTACTAGTGTTGAACACTGGTAAAATCTTATTGGCTTATACTGTTTTATTGAAACATTAGCTGGCAAATTTAAAAAAAGCTAAAAGATATCCTTATTTTATAACTATGGTAATACAGCTTCTTAAAGTGTTCCACACAGGCAGTTGGTGTGTTCCACTTAGGTATTTTATGTTCTCCTAGATCCTGCAGTTTAACATACAATGTATCATGATCACCATCATTATTAAACCATGATGTGAGTCTTCAGGCAAATAACAATACAAACCTGTAAGGGCAGTGACTCATACTTTTGATTGTTTAAATTTTCCTTGTATCTGTTTTTGAATAAATAAAGATCAGCATGTTCAGTGAGTCATTGTTTTAACAAATACAATAAGCATTTTTGCATGTGCGACTATGCTGATTCCAGATCTGCACCTGAAACTAGAAATGTGGCTGTATTGAGTAATTCCAGGTATAAAAATAAATATTTGTCATATTTTACTTCTGACTCTTCTGCCTTCTCATTCAGTTTCAGTTCATCAGAGTTCATCTGAACGTTATACCATGCACTGCACAAGTTATGTTCTGGGCTTGTCATAAATGCAAGGCTATGAACAATCTGGAATACTCTGGAAGCAGAATTAAATAGATTATGAATTAATAGCAATGCGTATTTTTGTTCATGTGGCCTGCAGAGCTAAATGCTACAGACCTAGATTAGCTCATGGAATATTCACAGTGATTATTGAACAATACATCATTACTTCGGACCATTTCATAGTAACAGGAAAACATTTAAACATATTCCTGTGAATATTTCTTGCTTTTTATACACATGACTCCAATTCCTAAGAAATATCAGGTGAGAAATTAATATAATTTAATAGAAACATTTAAACATGAGAGGAAATGTACCCTCCTGTGCATAACAGCTTTTAATTGTAACATCAAACATTGAAGGAGAACAAAAGCCCAACATCCTGTTTTCTCTGACTGAAAAATCCCCCTATTTGCATGTTTGACAATAAAATCTTAAAAGAGTACACAATGATATGAAAAAAAAAGCTAGCTGAGTTGGTTGCAGTGTACATTCTTCATAATTAACATATGCCCCACATCAGAGTAGCAGCAACTCTTAGAGAAAGTGTCTGTTTTCCAGATTTTGCTGATTGTCTTGAGATAAAATGAATGATTACTTGTTGTGACTGTTCTTTTCAAGCCTATATATGCAATGGCTAAACAATGAGTCCATGTGGTATGTACTCTTGTCTAGGTCTGAACCAGTTTGCATAAGCATCATTTTAGGTGCAACCCAGGAACACTGTTTGTCGGAGTCTGCATGTCTACCCTGTATTCGTGTGGGTTTCCTCTGGGTGCTCCGGTTTCCTCTCACATACAAAGACACAAATGGAGACTGAATACAAGACAAATTTAATTTACCGCACATAACCTTAATTCTTTGCACTGAACTGATTACAGTTATGGATCCTTTCAGATCTTCTCTTTAAGTTAGGTGGGGTAGAACTAGGGGTAAATGAATAGAGACATAGTAATTTAAGGACCTTCCGCAAAAAATATGGTAGATAGTTTGTAAGAACTGATATGGAATTAGTTCTTCAATAATATACTATTACATTTGGACAAACTCATTGTAGTTACCACTCTTAATTTCAAATATGAAATAATCCTTCATGTGCTACCCTTTCATGTGCATATCATAGCAGCATGTTATATCTCTGATTTATGTAGTAATTTAATTCTGCTAAGTTGGCACTATACAGCAACAATCTAGGTGTCAAGTAATGAAGGAGCCATTTAAAGAATTTTAGAAGGTATGATGTTTGTTTATATTTCTGGTGTAGTTGTGGATGATATTTCTTACTTCTGTTTTATTATTTCTGCTAAATATTGTTTATCAAATTTTCCAGCTGCTAATATTATTTAAAATTGAGGGTAATGTTTCTTCTTTGAAGATAGGGATGATATTCTTATCTCCATAGAACTACTGTCTATACATGTTGAATATTATATCTTCCAGTTGCTCATATTAGGTGTAGAATATAAAGAATTGCCGACATCTTTGACAAAACTTTGGGAACATTTAAAAAAACTCTACAATATTTTAATTTTATTTTAATAGATTTGTCTTCATTATTATTTATTAGATAGAATAATACACACCAGGATTTCTCTGCAAAGAATTCTAAGTTTCTGTCTTACTCTACAGATGAAATTGTGGAGTTCTGCTATGATGCCATGCATTCTTGCCTCACCGTTAAAAACTGCTAATTTTCTCAGGCATATTCTAATGCTGTCATACTAGGAAGAAGTAGTAGGTAATAATAAAGTCATAACTGTATTTATTGTATAGTATTCAACTCAATAAATAAAATGGAATCATGCCTACAAAGTAATGGAGAAGTATAAGTAACACTCCGTTTAATATAAAAGTTGCAAAACAATCTTCTCGATATATTGGTGTCCATTTAGCTGCCTAACTACTTGATATTTGAGTAGTGCCTTTTGCTAAGCCATACTTCATTAATGCTCCAGTTCTGTGTCATGGCTGACCTGAAGCAGGCAGTCATCTGCTACTGACACAATCAGACTGGGTGGAGCAAGCTACTGCAGTCCAGCTTCAGGGATAAGCCCCAATAAGTCAGTGCCTATTTGCCTACTGATTTCATTGCAGGCATCTAAAATGAAATGTCTAACAGGAGCTGATGTAGTATGTCATTGCAATATGGTGCCAGCTGGTTGCCAATCACAGTGGTTTACAGCACTTTTTGGATTCAAGTTTGAAATTTGATCCGAGCTGCTCTCATTAGGACTGAAGCTGTGAGACACCTCATTGTAGTCTGATGTTTGTGTTTAAACTATTTAGAAAACTGTACCTGAAATATACATGCTTGTGGAGTAAGTGAAAACATTCAGCAATCCTCATTCTATTTGTGTAGAGATACATGCTAAAGTATCTCAATGTCTATGGTAACACTTGAAAAATCATGTTCAAAGTATGCTATAAGTGTAAATTTTGTCCAAGTACTATTTTTGGTTCTGTCAGGATGTGACCTGCAGCTTTTGCTCTCAAGAAGGATGACCGTCCCCACTGTGTTGTTTCTTTGAATTTTTTTTTTTTGTGGAGACTAGAATTTGTTGGAAGGGCATTCTGGAACTTGTACTTTCTTGGATACTGTGGTTGCCTGTTTGTCTTCTTAATTTGAATGCATTATTCACAGGATATAAATTCAAACAGTGTGGGTTGCTATTTGCTATGACTTCATGACTGCTGCACTTAGGCACTAGCATTTTATGAATAAAATATCATTATTCTGCCCTGCAACAATATAATCTGTTTTCTTCAGAATTTTTTTTATATTTGCAATAAAAATGCTGATATAATGTTTATGCTGTTTCTTTAAATGTTAATTTATGTTCTGCTTTTTACTCTCATTGTATTCAGTTAAGAATGAATTCACTGCTAACTTAAACTGTTTCTTATTTCACTGCTATCTTCCTATTTTGTATATATCATTTAATATTATTATTTTTTGTATTTTATTGTACAATGCTTAGGTATACAAGCACATTAATAAATCTGTACTTGAACATTAAACATCTTAGACCAGATCTAAGATTTCACAGAACTTTGGACCACCAGAAAGATATTATCATATCACAGAGAAGTGGGATTGAAGGGATAACATTGTGACATACAGGACTATTTTTCAGTACACTTCAAAAAACTGTGTTTAAATGACATCATTAACCAGAATATCTCATTAAATCAAATTCCTTGTATGCTGATTGGCCATACCAGTTACAGGAAAATAATTTAATGCAAGCATATCAAATATGAAGCCAAAACTTATTCTCTAAATACATAACTGAGACCTCTTCAGAGCAAGAAGAAGTCTCAGTCAATTACATTGAGATGAATGTGCTTAACCAGCTTGTAATAAATTAGTCATAACTTCAAAACAATTTTTTTTTGTTTGGCTGTTGTTTTAGCATGCCTACCATCAGTGTATGAGTGATTGAATTTTTTATTTTATTATTTAAATAAAATAAAATACATAGGTTCTGCTAGAGATCTCTGAGTATTACTTCTTCTTTAAGATGTAACAGTAATGGGAGAAGTTCATTTAATTTAACTAGTTGGGATGTAGAGGCTATACTTCCTGTTAAACATAGCAATGTGTGTGCGGCCTAGGTGGATATATAAGATACAAATTATTTTTTTTTTTTTGAGGGTGGAGAATGATTGTCAAAGGCAGTCAGTGAAATACATTCAGGATATCATCTGCCAAAGGAGTGTGGCTTAGTGAACTGTTCTTAACTCCATATGATAAATAACAGGCACTCTCACTTCTTTCATTCCTTGGAGCCTGTCACTTTTAGAGCTCTCTGCTGCCCCCTAGAGCATGCCATTGAAGATGTGCAGCTTGTACAAGTTTCTGTTCTTTCATACAGTTTAGTGGTCAACTATCTTATTGTTGATATAAACAGACTGAGCCAATTGTGCAGCCTTGGACAAGCTGTCTACCCAGTTTTTAGGCTAGTGGTGGAAGTTTACCACACATCATACTAGGAGCTGAGTAAAGAAGGAGTAAAATATTCTCCCCTCTGAATATTGGTGGGCTTGTGTTTGCATAGCAAAGAAAGACTGACATACTGTTTTATGTCATTATGGACATTATGTTATTATGGACGGTGCAGTGGTGCAGCAGTAGCATTGTCACCTCACAGTAAGTGGTTCTCGGGTTCAATTCTCGGCAGGGGTGCCTTCTGTTGGAGTCTGCATATCCTCCCTGCATTCGCGTGGGTTTCATCCAGATGCTCCAGTTTCTTCCCACATTACAAAAACGTGTCTGGAGCGTTTCTCCCTGGGGTTTCACTGAAAATTGGCTTTGTCCCAAGTCGGACTTTCCCGGTTAACAAATGTTAAATAAAAAAATAGTGAATAAATGTCCTCACATGTTTACAGGGCAGCATCTATGTAGGGAAGGGAAGAATCAGATACCATCTTATAGGCACAGGTATCCCACATGAAACTGCTTTCCTTTTCATAATGCTATGATCAGCTTGTATGTATTAAAGGCAGTCTTGATTTCTGCTATTTGTGACAAGCAAATAAGACAGTTTACACACATAGAAATAACTGTAAATAAATTTTATTTTCTCTTCTCCCCAAATATGCTATGAGCAAAAGTAAGGGTTTGGCTAACAAAATGACCAATAGTATATATCAATATGCTGGAGGGCAGATGCAGGAAAATCTGTGATTTTTTTATACACCTGTCTACTGTACATCTGCTGCACATGTAGGACAAAGGCAATGAACCAGTTCCAACTTTGATTTAGAATGATGATCGGAAAGACAAAGGCAACAGAGGATCATAGAAAAGTAGAATCACTGAATTACTAGGTAATTGGATAAAGTGGTCATTTACTCCTTGTAAATACTCATCATTAGACTTAACCTCCTTTTTCAAGGAGAGATAGGTGAGTCATACCTCAGATGAATTTATGAGTACTCATCAAAGTGTCTAATCATTCTTAAGGGAAGATAGTGTGTTACATTTGTTGATCTGGAGAGAAAGTTTGTTCCAGAGAAGGGCTAGTCATTGTGTGACAAATCTTTTTTTTCACAGTCATTTCTTTATTTATTGAAGCAGGTTCAGATCTCTGGTTCTGTCTGATTTGATGAAAATTAGCAAGAGATCATTTTCAGAAATCCCATACAAGACTTATTTTATGTCCTTCTTTTTCTGCTCTGAGTAACTTTTTATAGAAAGGTTAAAGGTGGAGTAGTAAAAATTAGCCTTTTGATATCAGAGGAATGGGCTTTTAGAACAGACTATCTGGAGAGCCCACAGAAGTTTCTTTTTGAAAAACATGTCAAACAAAGTATGTATTCTGTTCTTGTACTACAGGACTGCATATAAGCAAAGAAGGATTTGCAACATCAGTCTATTTAAAGCCACTGGGGGATCACAGACAGAGATACAGGCAGACAGACAGACATAAACTAAAACCATGTCTAACAAAACATAGTAACAAGTGTAGATTGCTGAGATATTATTATTTTTTTTTATTTATTTCAAGAATTTATCTTATCTTTTCTGTTTTTATCTACACTTTAAACAAAGAATATTTTAAGAGTCTGCCTATTCTCATTTATTATATCATCAGGAATGTAGTCATACTAGGGTATAAAGCCAAACAGAAGTAAGCACAGTGGAGTACAGAAGGGCTACTG
>NC_056741.1:636511705-636521705 GCF_019279795.1 Protopterus annectens | reverse complement strand
TATTTAAATGTAGCAGACAGACAGACATACAAATAACTAGGGTTTCAGGGAAGACCACTGTGTGTGAAGCAGAAAAACGTATTAGTGAAAGTTACATGGTGATAGCTTGCTAAAGCTGACTGTAAAATAATAAACAGGTTTATTGTGTACCATAAACATCAGGCTGCAGTGGTGCAGCAGTTAGCATTGTCACTTCACAGCAAGAGGTTCTCCAGTTCGATTCTCGGCTGGAGCGCCTTCTCTGCAGAGTCTGCATGTCCTCCCTGTGGTCGAGTGAGTCTAAAGACATGCAGGTAAGTGTGGATGTCCCTTTTTTGAAGGTTGGGTGCTGGGCTGGTAACTCGACACTGTAAAAATTTACTGCCAGTCATTAGCAGACTGGAGTTCTGCTGTGGCGACCCCTAACTGGGAAAAGCCAAAAGACAGTTTTTATTGTGTACCATAAACATATCTCTTTAGTGCTCCACATGCAAAGGACAGAAAATAAGAACTGCTGTGAATATGGAACAGAAGCATTCCTTATCTTAATAAGTAAGGTATCTTCTACTGTGTTCTGTAGCAGTGGCGCTCTCTGTTGATGGGTAAAATAGTAAACTGCAACAGTTTGTTTAATAAAAAACACAGCTGAGACAAAGTGTGGAATTTCTTAAGAATTCATTTTGAGGCAGCTTTAACATAGATAGATGTTTTCCTGGTCCTGTAGGGTAATAGCAATCACAGCTGTTTTGATAATATTTTGGCACCCAAAAAACTGTGAACAGGGCAACTCTGTTGTACTGATGAAAAATGCACAGGCAAAAAAATCATTTCTATCACTTTCTAGTGTTAGTCTAGTTCTCATAGTCTCTGTCCTGTTATCACAAAGTTATTTAAGTGAAAGAGGAACTTCTTTTAAATAACATCACTGCAGTGAAATATGTTTTCTTTAATGACTAGAAGGAAAATGAAAAGCAGATAGAATTTTTTATTAGAAAGAGAAGGCTGTGTAAACCAAAACAGGTTTCCTGCTCCCAACAGGAAGCTAACTATAAACCTTGTCATCACAATGAACAAAGCATGCTGGAGGGATAGGTTTCTGACCCAGAGACTCCCCAGACTCTGGAACAGACTGCCCATACATGTCAAGCAGAGCGCCTCTTTGGCCCTCTTCAAAAGGAACCTTGATGATTGGATGGGAGATAGAAAATTCACCCCGGGGATCATGTCAGTTGCCCTGCTAGACAGGGGCCTAGGGAAGTAAATATTGTGGGAAGAAATATCCGGGGAATTGTTTGGCTAGGCTTGTATAGGCCATAGGGCTGATAGCCTAGTACCAATCTATGAACCTGACTATAGTCCACTTGCTTGTTTAGGGTCAAGCAGTTTGAAAGAGCATGCTAGCATGTATGTGTGTGTGTGTGTATGTGTGTGTGTGTGTGTGTGTGTGTGTGTGTGTGTGTGTGTGTGTGTGTGTGTGTGTGTGTGTGTGTGTGCGCGTGTGTGTGTGTGTGTATGTGTGTGTGTTGTGTGTATGTTTCTGTGTCAGTTTGTATAGAATAGACTTTATGACATCAAGAGCTTATAATAGAATTAAATTATCAGCTTTCAGAAAGGTTGTTATTGTGAATATATGCATACTTACAAAAAAAAAAAAGCACTTCCTTTTTCACAGGCTGATATACTTCTATAACTTGTGCCAACTATCCAGGAGGGTCAGTGTAAGTTAGCAGCTTGTAAATACATTTTACGTCTAGTATACTTATATTTATGTATTGACTTTATGTTATTTCATGCAGACATATTTGCCTGATTAACACAAATGAAGCAGATTCAGCTTTAGCCCCCCTGTCTTAATGGAGATAGATAAACTTCAGTGATAAATCCAGTGAAATGAAGAAAAATGAAAAACAAGTAAACAGTAGCATGTATGTATATAATGCATTTGCTGTTGGATGTAGAACCATGTCAAAATGGCATATTTCAAAGTAGTAAAAAAACAAACTATAAAAACAGTTATGCGATAACTGGTCATTGTTGTTCAAAAACATGCACAGTGATTAGGCAGCTCAACCAGCATGCCCATTATAGATCAAGCATATACCAATAAAAAAAAAGTCCAGCCGCTGAAGAACCATTGAGCAGCCGGACCTTTCTATCAGCATATTCTTACAGGACAACAGAATTCAAGAAAAATGAGGTATGTTCTGCAAAAAAATAAATAATCATAAATGCACCTGATTTTCCTTGTATTTAGGCTGTCTGTTGTAAAATCATAATCAAGAAAAAAAAAAAAAAAAACAGTAATGCAGATTCTCTCTTATCCATTGCTTTCCCTGCACTGCACTGATGTACTGTGCAAGCGTGGGAACAAAGTTCCATATGCGTGTGCAGTACATCAGAAAAGGCAGCGGAACATCACGGTGCCATTATACAAAGACATTATGAAAGAAAAGTAAGCAATTCCTTTCTTAAATAATGCTATAGTATAATATCAATAACCCACTCCAGAGTGTGGGTAATGGTGGATTTAGTCACACCCAGTTATGGGTTATTGCTTAATGAACATGCAGTAACAAAAATGTTGAAGCAATTGCTTTAATGGCCAAATATAAAACATGTGTATAGGAAACTGTAGAATAGATCATTCATCTTCATCAACCTCAAACATTTATATATATATATATAAAAAAAAAAAAAGTCTGGTTTTCAGTAACCAGTATGATGCCCCAAATACTTTCAAAGATGAGCAAGGACTCGTAAGGGAGGTAAAAAACAGGCAACCAAGAAGGGCTAAAGACAGCAGAGGCACAACATTCACTGTCAGCCAACCAAGCACTATACATATAACCCGATCTATGTGATCAAACGAGGCAGATATCTGGTTTAGTAAGGTCAACAGAGGTACTTGAAGCAACTCAACAAGTCAAGGAGGTGCTTTACTGTCTATGGACTATAGCTGTAACTGTCAGAAATGCAAGAATTTATGTCCAGTTTAGGGGACTATACAATAAGTGTGAGATTACAATATTTTGAAGTATTCCCTGAATTCTGAGGTTCATTGGTTGCAGAGTTGTAATATAGCTATATATATATTTTTATGTAATATATATATATATATATATATATATATATATATATATATATATGTGTATATGTGTGATATATATATATATATATATATATATATATATATATATATATGTGTGTGTGTGTGTGTGTGTGTTTGTATTAAATAATAATCTGAACACTTTAATATTGACAGCCACAAAAAATATCAAAAATTCTTAATATCAGCAGCTAAAAATATCTAAACAATAAATATCAACAATAGTTAACCACGTTGAAAACCAGTGCTTCACCCCACCGCTTAAACTTATTCATGTGTGCTAACCCAAACTCTGTCCTTAACCCCAGCCCTAGACATTATCTTATTTAAAATTATTTCCCTAACACTACCACTGCAAAAGGCACTCAGACAAGCTACCCACAGAAAAAACAAGTGTATTCTAACCCTAACCCACAGGCACTCAAACACACACACACACACACACACACACACACACACACACACATGCGTACATACACAGTAGTGATGACATATATATATATATATATATATATATATATATATATATATAAATATATATATATATATATAAATATATATATATATATATATATATATATATATATAGTTTCACTTTAGAATCTTGAATTACTGAAAACGCGAACTTCATATGGTTGAGACCTTATGATCGAGTTTTCAGAAACCTGAAATTCCGAAGTGAAAAAAAATAAATACCCAAAGGCATAATTTCTGCAGGCAAGTCCCCCTGCACCCCACAACACCCCCCTTCTTAAATATACCAACTCCGAGATTGTGCTACAGTGGGGAAAAGGGAAATCTCCCATTCCTCCCTGTATGCAGAAGTGCAGAACATGAGATTTCCCGTTTCCTCACTATAGTGCGATCATGGAGATGGTATGTATATATATATATATATATATATATATATATATATATATATATATACATATATATATATATATATATACATATATATATATATATATATATATATATATATATATATATATATATATATAGATATATAGATATATAGATTATATATGTATATATATATATATATATATATATATAGATGTAGATATATATTTGCCTTAACCCAAACACACTTCATACAGAACAGTAACACTTTGACATTCCCATATTTAGCAAACACTACACTTGATGACTCCAACGTCAGAAGAAAAAACATTGCAATTTATTTTCTCAATGAAACCAGTGTTGTTTAAATTTGTGTTACACGTGCATATGAATATATCTGTCTATATATCTAATGAAATGTTTGTAATATCAAGTATTTTTTTGCGGGTAGAAGTGATTGAAACTCATTTGATCTCTTCTGCAAGTGTTAAGTTTGTTAAAAATTGCAAACAGTGGGGACAAGGGAATTTGCCCTGATATATATATATATATATATATATAAATATATATATATATATATATATATAAATATATATATATATATATATATATATATATATATATATATACATATATTGATAGTGGCACAGCCCCCACATGGGTGGTGCAAAGGTGGGCTTTTCCCCTGCTTTTTTCCATTGTCTTGTGTTATGATTCTTTTGTTTGGATGTATTTGTACTTTGATATTTTGCAGTACATCTCTCTCTCTCTCTCTCTCTCTCTATATATATATATATATATATATATATATATATATATAATACTGAGTTATCACCAAACTGCATTGAGAGAAATCATGCAGACAATGATAACCATTTTTGAAAACATTAATCATCTTAATGAAATGATCACAAAATATAAACAAAATCTTTACATGTGTAATCTGCAAAACATAAATTGTTTTATGGATGGGTGTCATCCCCATTCCCTCCAATGGGGGACTCTACCCCCCATTCCTTGAATTTAAATAAACTTACTCCAAATCTGCATAACCACTGAGAAAGAGAAATGTGTTGAATTATGTTACAACTGACTTTCTGAAGTTCAACAGCAACCTAATTTGATCAACTTCAGCAGGCAATGAAAGCATTCACTTGCAAAACCCATGGCATACATACATGTTATGCTGAAACATAAATGTGCTGGAGCATCGAATCACAGATGATTGGTACCAGCATGTTGAAAATATACAAATGGAAAAAATAATGAATAGAAACTACAACTGATTGCAAAAGGAAAACAAATAGTCTCATTTATTTATTTATTTATTTTTCTGACTTTTGTTTACTGAGAAAGTCCAACGGGTAATTCAATACCTATTTTCAGCTGAGGCGTGGAGAGAAAAGCTCCAGAGAGTTTGATAGAAGCAAAAAAAAATCAGCAATTAAAAAATCAACAAAAATATATCACTAATTAAGAAATCATATAAATGTGATGTAGACAGTGGAAATACATAGGTTACAAAATTCATGCGGAAACACTGGTGATATAGTTATTATATTAGAATCTAGTAAAACAATTACTATTAACAAAAGCATAGGAAATATAATTAATTATACTAGAAAAATAATTAATAAATTTAAATATACGTACATATAGAAATATTGGAAGATATATGTCTCACTAAAGAATGGGGAGAGGGCTGGTGTTGAAAAGCCGAACTCGGTTGTATGATGAGAGGTTAGTAAGAGCATGTACTCTTAGTTGATGTTGACCACACAGTTGTGGTATGTGGGCATAACCATGAGTTAGTGAGATCTCTTTGAGGGAAGACAATACATGGAGACTAGATATAGTTCTGATAGTATATGGGATAGAAATATGTAGTGCCGCTATGTTATATGAGTAAAGACTCTATCCAATACATTTTTCATGTTTATAGATTTCAAGCAAGTTATTGTTTAGAGAGCATAGTGGACAATTTGGGAAATAGTGATGAAGTACTGAGGAGATGGAAGGGCAGGTAGAGAGACAGTACAGTATTTTATGGATTAGAACAAGTTGTGTATGGGCTAGCTGATTATGGAATTCTAACTAGTTAAGAGCACATGGGGCAGTGCACTAATGAGCTTTATGAGACAGATTGGCTGCAAATCTAGCTATTTTGTTCTAGCACTGCTCCAGTTGTGATTTGAGATTGGTCTGGATGTTAGTCAAAACAGGTAAACCATAGAGAAAAGAGGGTAGAAGATAAGAGGTGGCTAGGGTCATTCTGCTGGAAGTAGTTAGGATTCTCTTTGCTTTATACAACATGCCAAGCTTTGAAGCTTTTGCAGGTGGTTAACCAAAACCCTACCACTCAGTTCAGTCAGATAATGTCTGAATACTGGTAGTGTTAAGGAAAGGATATATAGTGTTTTTCCTAAGGTAAAGTGTAGAGTTGGTATTAGGGTCAGAGTTAGGGTTAGCACAAATTAGTAATGATGGGTAGGGAGGCTTTGCATCAGGCTTCATGCTAACCCTAACCATATCACTGTCACTAACCTCAGTTCTACACCTTACTTAACCATTTCCGTAACACCACTATGTCTACACAAGATACTCAGACAGATCCACATCACACATACCACCTCACAAGTGTTAGGACTTAATCTGCCTCATTACCTAGCTCTTACTGTTGCTTTAACTTTAGTAAGTATACATCTTCATATCTATAAAAATTAACATTTTATAAATATATATATATATATATATATATATATATATATATATATATATATATATATATACACACACACGCACAAACACACACACACACACACACACACACACACACACACACACACACACACACACACACACACACACACACACACACACACACACACACACACACACACACATATGAGACTCTTACCTATTGTTGAACCTATCAAATGTCAACCAGCAATTGACTGACCCCTAAGACTCAAAAACCATCAAGCCAGCATCCTCTCTACATCCCCTGCTAATTATACCAGCTCCTAGATCACACTACAGTGAAGAAGGGACGTATTCTTTGATTCAAACCATACTGCAGTCTCAGTGTAATAAAGCTGGTAAGGCTTGATCAGCTGATTTTTGATCAACTGTTCAGCTGAAACAGCTTTGTCACCTGTCGAGGAACACAAAACATCCACAAAAAGTACTGCATCCAGATATATATATATATATATATATATATATATATATATATATATATATATATATATATGCGGTATATATATATATATATATATATATATATATATATATATATATACACACACATACACACACACACACACACACACACACACACACACACACACACACACACACACACACACACACACACACACACACATTTATAAATATCATGCACATACGTATGCATATACATATGAAAGCAGTTGATTGTATGGCATGTTAAATGTGATAAATAATGAAAAACAAACATCAGTATATTTTATTTAAAAAATTAAAATGATGTTGAACACTGAAAGCAATGGATAAAGGCAAAATGGGACACACTGCATATCTCAATCTGGTCAAAGCTTTTGACACAATTTCCGACTCAGGCATAGTAGAAAAGCTAAATAAACTGGGAATAAACTCCTATGCCACCCACTAGCTTGCCAAATGGCTCACAGAGAGGGCATAGATAAAATATGGGACGTTACCTCCACAAAAAGGCTAGTCACCAGTGGAGTTCCCCAGGGTTATGTGCTGGGACTTATCCTGTTTAGCATCTACTTTTCTGAAGTAAGAAGAAACACGAAAGCACTCTGGCTGACTGCGTTTGCAGATGTCTGCAAGCTATGAGCAGTCATTGAATCCCCAGATAGATTAGCCATCCTGCAGGAAGGTTTGTCCCAAATAAACAAATGGTGCCAAAATCATGGACTAAACCTAAATGGCAAAACATGCATTAGTGTAGCCTTTCACAAGTCATCTACCCTAGGGAACTAGAATACTAACAATCCACCGCTAAGAGTTGACCCAGTTCTTTCGAATGTAGGAAATTATGTAGACAGTCACCTAACTTTTGACCAGCATGTGGCTATTGTCATAAGAAAGAACTTCTATATTGCACAGCTTACAAACAAAGGGATTGTGTATAGATCTAGGGATGCCATTGTCACCCTTTACTCAGCCCTCATTAGGCCACTGATAGAATATAATACCCCCTTTGGCATGTATCTCTTCAGACACTTGCAACAACTGGAACACCCCCAGAGATAACTTACTAAAAGGAACAAAGATTTAAGAACATGTCCTACATGGAATAACTTAAAGTCCTGTCACCATACTTGGAATCCTACAGACTGTAAGAAGTGACCTGTATTTGGCATACAAGGTACCCTCTGACCTATTACTGATGGATTTACTGCAGGTCAGCAAGTCTAATGGTATCAGAAATACTCGGTTTAGCGATCTAAACCTCTTTTGCAACAGAATGGTTTGGAGGGAGAGGTATATCCCACTAGAGGGTAGCACTGCTGTGGAACAGATTCCCCATCCACATTAAACAAAGTTTATCCCTGACTATATTCAAACACAGCATAGATCTATGGATGGGAAATAGAAAATTTACACCAGTACTGCCCCATGCACAACTAATGGAGCCAAAGGCCTCTTGCTTTACACAAACAGGTTCTGTAAAAATCCTCTGTGATCTTCTAATGGAATTAATAAATATAAACATAGATAACCTACAAACTCTTGAACCAAGCCAGTTTGGATTTCTTAAGGGCAGATCATGCCTACTTAACCAGGTAGACTTCTTTGAGAAGTTATACTTAGGCAAATTAGTATACATGGCATACCTAGACCTGGCAAAAGCATTTAACACTATCCCACATTTCGGTATTATGGATAAAATATTCCAGCTAACTTTTAATCCCTATGTAATTCACTGGATAGCAAAAGACGCATCACTAGTGGTGTACCCTAGGGTTCTGTCCTTGGGCCACTCCTCTTTGGCATTTAAAAAGTTACTGTTAAGGTTTTATGGCAGACCAAGACTGAAAATGACTGTAAGCTTGGTACCATTATAAACTCCCTAGAGGACACCAAGATCCCCCAAGTGGGCTGGTGTCAAAACCATGGAATAAAACTAAATGCTAAGAAATGTATAATAGTATCCTTTGGTAAGCAAGAAGTCCTTTGTAATTATCATTTTCATAGGTTTATAGGTTCATTGGTGTGTACTACGCTAATGGCCCTGGAGCCTTTACAACCCTAGCCCACAGAAGTGCCCTGGCATCATGCCGCCTGACATTAGTTCCCAGTGCCTCTATCAAGTAGAGCCACTGGAGTGACCCTGGGGTGAACTTTCTATTACCCATCCACTCATCAAGATTTCTCTTGAATAGAAACAGCGAGGTGCTCTGCTTGACATGTATGAGAAGTCCATTCCAGAGCATGGGCAGTCTCTGGGTGAGGAACCTGTCCCTCCAGCATGTTCTGTTGATTGTGGTAAAGAGGTTGAGGTCTCTGGAGCATGTGGTGCAGAGGGATTGGGATTTCTTTAGATATAGCATTTCTAACAAATCTATCATGGCTTTGTAAGTCAAGCAGAGATCGCCTCTAAATAGGTGATATGAGACAAAGAATAGCTGGAGTCTTTTGAGTCTGTCTGTGTGGGACATGTGTTTAATGCCTAGGATCCTCTTTGTGAGGTACTCATATGGCTTCTCCAGCTGTTGCAGGTGACTAGTGAGGTACATGCCAAATGGGGCATTATACTCAATGATTGGTCTAATGAGGGAAGAGTAGAGAGAGTGACGTTGACCTCTTTCTTCCTGGATGCAAAACCCTTGGTAATGAGATGTCCCACATAGAAGGACTTTCTGACCACAGTGATAATGTGGTGGTCGAAGGAGAGGTTGCTGTCAACCTGTATCCCCAGATCTCTTATAATGCCTTCAGTGTTCAGTAGGCTCCCATCTATGTGGTAATTAGTGGGAACTGAGGTTTTTACCAAAGGGGATGACAACTCATTTTTTGATGTTAAGCTTAAGGCCATTGTTTTGACACCAGTCATTGGTC
>NC_056741.1:636486705-636506705 GCF_019279795.1 Protopterus annectens | reverse complement strand
CCTTCAGAAAAGGGTTCCTGTTACTTTGTCGAATGATTAGGTTGTTGAACGCCTAAATGTCAAAACCTAAACTTCGAACACTCAAAATCGCGACCGGCCAATTACGCAAATTTTTTGCCAGAGAAATAGTTTGCTTGGCCATCGTTGGGGATTTTCCCTTTTCCCTGATCTAGAGCAATTTTGGAGTTGGTATATTTAGTTAGGGGGGTGTGGGGGGCACACTTGATTAGGTTTTTAAAGTATGTTCTATTTTTGTTGGCCAAGTCTCGGTTTTGAACGTTCAACATTTAGGTGTCGATGTTTAGGCGTTTGACAACCTATGTGTTTGACGTTTAATATAAACCCTTCAGAAAATACATGCTAACACAAATCCTGTTATTCTAGAAACATTCTAGGTTTATAAGGGCAATATTTAAAATCTGTCCCTATTTTTCAGCCTATGTCACCACATTATTTTAGGATTTGTCCAGATGTATTGCTCTAAGAGGTTGAGAGGTGGTTATTTATTTATTTATTTTTATCTCTGTGCTGACTTGCTCTGTCCGTCATTACTTACATGTGATTTCAGATTGTAAAACACAAAAAGGGAAAACTAATTGTACAGGAATGACATGATTCCTCTTGATATTGGCATAAAAATTATTAAAAATGACCATTGTCAAAAGTTCTTTAGATCACTTTGGATTCTTATTGAAAATAAGAACACAGGATTCAAGCTGATATTGGTTGTTTAAACCATACTTTATTAAATTAAAAAAAAATGAGCACGTTCGCTATTGTCAGAGCTTCATCAGACCTAAGTTATATATAGCAATAAAAAGCAGTTTATACTCTTCTATTTTCCATATAAAAAGGTATGTAAATGACAACAAAGGTGTTAATCCAAATGCTCTTAAACATATTACATTCTGTGACAATGACTGAAACAATGGCACATCCATAGTGTGCATCTTTATTTTGAATGATGCTTTTTACGCCTCAAAGTCATTGTGTATCTGGATGTGTGCTAGGTATAGTGCCAAATAATATAGTAAGCATCTAGTCCTGCACTTTTGTTACATGACTATAATATATAATAAAATATAAGACAGTGAGACAGCACCATTTCTTTAGTGAAGAAATATACTCTTTATGGTGAATTACTGTGGGTAACCTCAGTTTGCCTGAGGTTCAAATATTGTGCATAAGCAACCTTGCTCTAAGAATGATTGTCATAATAATGACAGCAATATTGTGTGCAGTTCAGGAAAAAACACATGACTGGGCAGGTGTCTCTTAATGGAATGCAATATGTTCTCAGTGTCTGAGACAGTAAGGCAACTGTCATTGTATTCCTAAAAGTTATCTGTCTTATTATTAAGTATTGATATAGCATGTGAAAACTAATTAATGAGTTAAACCATGTGTGCATGAGTGTATGTGTATGTGTGTGAGTGTGCGCGTATATACGTGTGTGTATACATGCACACACACACACACACACACACACACACACACACACACACACACACATGCATCATATATATAGAAAAAGGCCATATATAACTTTCAGTGAAATGTGTTTCAGTGAATTGTGTTTTCAGTGAATTGAGCTTTCAGTGAATTGTGCACAATCAAATGTGTTTCAGTGAAATGTGCTGTCAGTGAATAGTCCTAGACCCGTATATCTATATCTACATCTATAGCTATACCTATATCTAGCTATCAATATATTAATACTCTTGCACTAAATGCTCCCTGGCATGGAGAGAGTTGGGGGGGGGGGTGTGAGTAAAATCAAGTAAATTGCAAAATTGCTGTGAGAGAGAGAGCCGAGGAGAGTGAAGGTTATCAGAACTCAAAAAGAAATATGCTGCTAGGTCAGAGGTGTAAACAGGATTTAACAACTATGTATGGATCTAGAAAATCTTTAGAGAAGTAGACATAAACACTTTCTTTAATGAAGAATAAAACACAAAAAGAGAAAAATAACATTTTACTAAAAGAAGAACATGTCTGTGCCGATATATTTCCAGGTATGATCATATTATTTTTTCTTTTTTTCGTCATGCCAAGGTGTTCAGCATTTCTGAGAATACTTACTCACATGTGTAGTACTCTAGGTACATTTACAGTTCCTGTATTTGGTGCAGTTTTAATGTGCATTTTAGTGTATGGTTGTGGCTGGGATGATTTTATAGTGATAACATTTTCTTCAAGTCTATGTTTTCAAATTTACTATAGCTAGTATACGCCTCTACTGCCCTTTCAGTTAACTTCTGCAGTCAAGTATTTTACTATTTTTCTATTCTTTGTGCAATTTCGTGACATCTGTGGTTTGTGGTAACACTACTCTCAGTGCAGGTTATCTGCAATGATGACCCACTCACTGTTTTGGAATGCAACCCTTAGATGTTGTTAATGTCATTTGAATTGTTATAATTCATATGAAACTGTGCACTGTTTGCAACTATTGTCAGGAATCACAGGAATAACAGCTGCAAACTGTGAATTAAGTTTTTTCCCAGTCAGATAATCTTGGAGGTGCACCATCTTTAGTGTGTTTGCAGATAAACATAGATTTGCTCTTAATCCTTCAGAGAATGAACCAGAACAATTCATGCCATAAGGGATGATGCTTGATGTTCTCTTTAACTGCGTGATCCATGTGAACTTTGACTTTATGATTTATGAATGATGACATCATGAGCACACTACTGTGCATTCCGCTTCTTCATTATGTAGTTTATTTATTTTAAATCATATCAGGTGCAGTATATTTCACATTATTTACTGTTCATTTAGTAACCATTTTGAAATATAAAGAACATCTTGGTGCTGTATTGGAACTAGACCAGCATATTTCATAACATTATTTATACATTATTTACTGAACATTTTAAAACTGAAAGACAAAAAAAGCTTTACGCTAAGCTGCAACTGATATGCTTTATTCAGGCAGGCTTAGTTTACAGTTCTGTTCTACAATGTTATCTTAGCTGGTTAGGGCTGGACTATCACCTCTAACTAGCACTGGTAAAAAATGGACGCGAGCTAAAAATACAAATACATTTTCTTGAATGTAACAAACATCTGCATAACAATCAGAAACCAGGTGTTCATACCCTTAACATGCTGTGTTTCCTCCACTGACATACATTTTTGTTTCATTCTCTCTTAATTTAATATTTGTACTTGGAACATAGCTGTGCAAATCATAGGTTTTTATAATACCCAAACTACAGAAAGCAATTTTAAAAATAAGCATAACAACAGTCTTGTTTAAAATATCCATGTAACAGTTCTTTTAGAAACATGTAGACTTAAATCAAAACTCAGAAATTGTAACATGAGTTTAGATAATAAGTCACTTTTTGCAACATAATTAATCTGAATGTTGTTTTTCTTTCTTGTTTACATAATGTAATTTTCAATTCTGTTCCGATGGATAACTCATTTGAAGTTTGAAACAGTCCAGAATCAGCTTAAAGTTGAAAACCTTATTATAGAATTACAGCCAACTTGCAGCTTGCACAGCACATTTGGTAAATTTCTTGAGTACATTATTAAACCATAATCTACTTAACAAAACTCTTACATGTGCTGTAAAAACTAGCTGTACAGATTTTCCCAGAATGTCCAGATTTTTGCCTCATATTTTTGGTATGTTCCTCCTAAAATCTGTACTTTTCTGGCAAATAGCTGAGGATTGAAGTCATTAAATAATGACAAACATTTGAGTTTAAGACTGCATATCCTTCAGAAAATTAATGAAAAATGCAAAACCTATTATTCTATTACCTTTTTAAGTTTGTAAGAGTAATATTTAAAATCTGTCCCTATTTGTCCCACCATCATTTTAGACTTTGTCCAGATTTTTTGCTCTAAGAGGTTGAGAGGTATCTGACCACAAATGTAATATTGGTATATTACTGCATTGTAAACTGATCAACATACGCTGAATGTGACCCCCAGTACTTTGCACACAGGGCAAAACCTCCATTGCCCAATCCTAACTATGCTACTGCACTTGAATAACATCATTATGGATCCCTTAATTTTTCCATTTATTTATTTTATTTATTTATTAATATTTGTGAACCAAGACTGTCCATCTGGGCATACATTGCTCATTTTCAGCAGCGGCCCAAGGAGAAAAGTTTCAAATATAATAGATTTACAAAAGCTAAAAAACTCTTTTAAGCAGTTTAGCAAAATGAGTGCAAATGGAACACTTAGTAAAACATAAACAGTGTTGTACAAAAAATAACAGTGTATATAAACACGTTTTTGTAAATCATAAATAAAATCTAATACATAATTGCAACCATATTATAAAACAAAAAAAGTGGAAGGAACAAAAAAAGAAAGCCATCTATGAGACCATATATTTAAAAGATGAGGCTTTTAGGGGGGAAAAATTAAATAATGTTGTGATGGAAGTGATAGTTATACAGCAATTTGCAGGAAGAGCAACATAAAAAGATAAATTTGGGAGGCAATACCAAGAAAAAATTAAGAGGTGCCAGCACAGAAAGTGGCTGGATGATAAACTGGATGTAGAGGAGGCTGGAATAGAGTATTAGTAGATAAGCTGAGTGACAGTAAGGTTTGCCAAGGTTGAGAAAGACGATGTTGGATTATTATCATGAAGGTGTGGCTTTAAGGTACCAATGTATGGTTTGTGGCTGGGTAGAGGGAACTACAGAAGGGATGTAATGTGAAATGAAATGAAAGAAGAGGGGAGAGAAAAAAACAAGGTACTGAACTAGGAAATGTTGAAAATTAAAAGGAGGGCGTAATAAATATAAGCAAGATGTGGAGAACAGTAGGAAGTGGTAAGGATAATCTTGTGTTTTTTCTATCAATGGCCGATACAGATGATGTTTTTTTTTATCAGTGACTAAGACAGATGATGTTTACTTAACATTATTTTGTCTTATATTTCCCATTGTGTTTATATATATATATATATATATATATATATATATAAATATGTATACAGAAAATCCTCCTTCATATCTATTTGCAATTATATGATCCTTATTGTTTTGTCGATGCTCTTTTCTGTTAGTTAAAATTATCTGTGTACTCTGTGGTAATCTTAAACAAATCTTTGGTTTCTTTCCTTCTTTCCCAGATTTTTATTTTTATTGTCAAGAGAAATGATACACTGTTTTTCTTGATAGCTGCTTGAACTGCTTTCCACACTTCAAAAACATTTCCCTTAGTATCTGAAAAATGATTAAACCAATATGATTTTTTTCTTTTTCCTAATACAATCTTTACAACAGGTCCTGAGCTTTTTAAAATTGCATCCAAACTTTGTTTAATTTTAATGAGTTCTTAATATTCTTCTGAAACAAGGGCACATTGTTTGCATCCTTATTATCTGTAGGGGACAACTTGTTCTGTGACATCAGATATGTTTTCTGTTAAGAATTCCAGCCTTAACATCTGCATCTACAGTTACATAATATAATCTCCAACTAAATACAATCTATGAATCACAAACTTCTGTGCTGCCTATATTGTTAAATGAACAAATAAACATTTAATCATCCAGTAGTTTTTGTTTTTGAATTTTAGATCAATACATTTCTGGCAGAAGACTGCATATCTTATAGTATCCCTACCTTATGTGTACATGTATTATTCTAACAACCCGTACTTAGTATTGCTACTGCAACTTTGACATGCACAGTAACATTGCATCAGTTACATATTACTAGCCAGAACAGTGCTGAATGCATTCCAAACTGTAATTCTAGGTACTAAAATAAAGTCAAAAAGATTAGATCAAAACAGAAAATGGCTAACAAGTATTTTATCTGTGTCTGTGTGTCTGTCCATGCACGAGTGTGTGTGTATGTGTATATGTGTGTAGTGTGTGTAGTAGATATTTGCCAGAAGTACAACACTGACTTCCTTATCATGACCTTCAGCTGAAAAAGCATTCTGCCAAAGGCAGCTGAACTTCAAATGCAATCTAAAAATAAAGACATCTATAAAGGTCAACAGCTTCTTTACAAAATGTAATGAAGGATCAGTGAAACATTTTGCAATATTTTCATACAATATTCCCAGGTTATAATTTTTTTTTCAAAATTACCTTATGATTATAGGAAGAACATATATTAATGATGATGGAATGGAATGTATGACAGCTAAATCAAATCTCATATCAGTGTGGGAAAACTGATGCAGGCAGAAACATTCCCTTATGTTTTTTTTATTTTTTTTCATTTTAAACTGGCAACATATCAATAACTGGGTCTACTTTGATTCATTGAAAAATCATTTCACGGAATTTCAATTTACCCTCAAAAAATCACTGAAAGCTCAAATCACTGAAAACTCATTTCACTGAATCACATTTCACTGAATGTAAGTACTGCTGGGCAAATAAAACATATATGCTCTTTTCCCCACTGTAGTGCAATCATGGAGTTAGTATATATAGTTAGGGGGGTGTGGGGGTGGGTAGCGTAGCCCCCCAATTACTTAGCTTTTATATTTATGAATCTCATTTCACTGAAAGCGAACAATATAAAACCAAAAGTAGGTGGGAGACTCTGCCCCCCACAGCCCCCCAACTATATATACTAACTCTAGGATCGCACTACAGTGGGGAAAAGGGCATATATGTTTTATTTGTCCAACAGTACTTACATTCAGTGAAATGTGATTCAGTGAAATGAGTTTTCAGTGATTTGAGCTTTCAGTGATTTGGTGTGAGTGTTTTGAAATTCAGTGAAATGAGTTTTCAGTGAATCAAAATAGACCCCAATAACTAGTTGAACATCAAGGAATTGCTTTGAAAATATGCTTCTTTTAAAATTTGAGGACCTAAAATACTGAAAATTGCTAACCATGTAACTTTGCTGTGACTGAAGCATGTGGATATGACTGTTGTTTTGTGAACATTTTATTCCAAATGTTTAGTATTTATTTTTAATCCTTCAGGCCTAAGGCCATGTAGAGAAGAAATTTTGTTTTTCATTCTTTTGATTTCAAACAGATATAGAGATATAGACACATACACTACTTTTTTGTAAGTACAAAAAAAATATAAATAAATAAATAAATAAAATAAAGCTATAACACTAATCAGCCCACTTAAAGGATAAGTAGTTCATAAGTCAGAATGTTGACCACTACCTAAACTACAGTACTGGATGTGAAGTTTTTTTTTTGCATGATAACACCTGCATAGCTCTTCTACATTATTTTATATTTTAGCACACCAGATTGGAAGACACACACACACACACACACACACACACACACACACACACACACACACACACACACACACACACGCACATATATATAAAACTCCAGTTGTTTCTTTCTTTTTTTTTTACTTTCTTTACCCTCTCACTGATGAGCATCTGCCTATTTTCTTTAAACGCATTTGCTTCCCTTCTGGAGGGCAGGTGAAATCATGTCATATACCTTTGACAGGTAACCCCCACTTTTCAGGGCATCTTTTTGGCTTTTCTGAGATTGCTGCCCCTCCTTCAGGGCAAGAGACAGGAGTCAGGTTTCATATATGCATCTGAAAAGTATTGGGAGTTTAGTTGGGGGGAGCAGTTTTAATTAAACAGCAGGTGCAGTGCAGCATTTTAATACATCAGTGCATCTGATGGTACACTCACCCATGTCCCTTCTTAAGTGAGTGCATCCGATGGCACACTCACCCATATCCATCCATTACTGAGTGCATGCATCCGATGGTGCACTCACCTATGTCCCTCCTTAAGTGAGTGCATCCGATGGCACACTCACCCATATCCCTCCTTAAGTGAGTGTATCCAATGGCACACTCACCCATATCCATCCATTGCTGAGTGCATGCATCCGATGGTGCACTCACCCATGTCCCTCCTTAAGTGAGTGCATCCGATGGCACACTCACCCATATCCATCCATTACTGAGTGCATGCATCTGATGGTGCACTCACCCATGTCCCTCCTTAAGTGAGTGCATCCGATGGCACACTCACCCATATCCAACCTTAACTGAGTGCATGCATCCGATGGCACACTCACCCATGTCCCTCCTTAAGTGAGTGCATCTGATGGCACACTCACCCATGTCCCTCCTTAAGTGAGTGCATCCGATGGCACACTCACCCATATCCATCCATTACTGAGTGCATGCATCCGATGGTGCACTCACCCATGTCCCTCCTTAAGTGAGTGCATCCAATGGCACACTCACCCATATCCATCCATTACTGAGTGCATGCATCCGATGGTGCACTCACCCATGTCCCTCCTTAAGTGAGTGCATCCAATGGCACACACACCCATATCCATCCTTAACTTTGTGCATGCATCCAATGGCACACTCACCCATATTCATCCTTAACTGAGTGCATGCATCCGATGGTGCACTCACCCATGTCCCTCCTTAAGTGAGTGCATCTGATGGCACACTCACCCATATTCATCCTTAACTGAGTGCATGCATCCGATGGTGCACTCACCCATGTCCCTCCTTAAGTGAGTGCATGCATCCGATGGTGCACTCACCCATGTCCCTCCTTAAGTGAGTGCATCCGATGGCACACTCACCCATATTCATCCTTAACTGAGTGCATGCATCCGATGGTGCACTCGCCCATATCCATCCTTTACTGAGTGCATCTGATGGCACACTCACCCATGTCCCTCCTTAAGTGAGTGCATCCGATGGCGCACCCACCCATGTCCCTTCTTAAGTGAGTGCATCCGATGGCACACTCACCCATGTCCCTCCTTAACTGAGTGCATCTGGTGGCACACTCACCCATGTCCCTCCTTAACTGAAATGAAATGGCAGTCTGACCAAAAAGCCTGAAATGCCTTCTGGTCTCCAAAAGGGAGCTCCAGACCGAAGGCAGGAACACCCACTCCCACTCACAAGGAGTGGCAAGTTGAAGCTGCTCATTTTCCATGAGCCCACCAGCTTCTCCAGCATTCCAGCCACTAATCAAATTCAGGTCATATGGGTATGCCACTTGTCTCTGATGTGCTATTTCAAAATGTTAAATATCTGTGGCAGAAGTGATGAAAAACTACAGTACGAAATTAATTTGAAACTGATTATGAAATAGAGCACTTTTAGTAAAAAAACATTGATCTGTAGTGAATCAAACATGCATTTCACTCTTTGAATGAAATTGCTCAGCTATTGAACATGACTATTTTACATGACCTGGGTACTGCTGCTCAGTACCAGTTGTTCATATCACAGTTGATTGAATTTTACTGGTTAAGGTTGAAATTGCTCATTTGGTGTCACTGATGTCATGTAAAATTAGTTATTTATGCTCAACTGTATTGCATTTTGATATTCTTCAGGATCATAGCTTCTCACAGAAAGAGTGAGATAATATTTCAGTGAGATACTATTTCACTATCTGATGATGGCTGCACTTTCCCTGGGGTGCAGTGATCATGGAGTGAGAATAATAAAGGAAAGGGGTGAAGTGAAACACTTTTTTTGCATAATTTGCTTGCAAAGTTTACAGTCTTGTGTATTTGTTTTATAAACTGATGCATACTCGAGGAATGGATTTTGAACTCTCTTTGCCATGCATTTGTGAAATGAACTGAGCATTTGCAGGGATTAAAAGTATTTTTTGTAAGTATTAAATCATATAATGCTTTAAGACTTAATTGCATTATGCAACCACATTATGCCTCTGCATTTGTTTAGGTCCAGTGAAAGTTTGAGATACAAATTAAGTCATAATAAAAAGGTTGAAGTTCTCAATGAAGTATGTTATACCTTGGAAACTCCAATGGTTTGTACTGAAGCGATATTGTTTTGGGTCGAGAAAAATGTATGGTACAGTCAGATGCACATTTAGAAATGGGACCTTTGCATTTGAAACGTGGCAACAGAGGTAAGACAGAAGAACTTTTTAAGGAGATGGTAATATAAAGAAGTGAACTAACAACAAAAAGTGCAGCAATGAACCATTTTCTTTTATTGCAGAAATGAAAAAACTGGAACAGTTTTTCTGTTTTAATTTCTTCTTTCTGACCCTGGGATACTGGATAATCCTGATTACAAAAAGTACTAATTCTAAGGGACATATTATAATCGAAGATAGTTGGCACTTTGTTAGGAAATATGCATTGGTGGTAAACTCTGCTGTAGTTGTCATGCTCTGTCACAGTCCTTGATATATATAGTACACTCCAGTTCACGTCTTGGGTTTAATAGAAAGTGCAATCTATTTAAAAGTATGACAGCAGTTTGCAGGTTACTGTCCATCACATGACTATTCTTAACTGTTGCAAAACTATAAGAATTAAACTAAATCACAGAAAAAATAATTATTACTATGGCCATAAAGCCAATATCTTGAAAATGTCAGAGCAAAATCATGTAACAGCTATTCAAAAATGAGTTTCAATGGTAGATTTTAATTTCCTACCAGAAATGGCTTTTTTCTGGAAATGGAATGATGTTTAATGAAGATGATGTTCAAATGCAACTACCTGCAATGGAATATAAAACAAATATATTTTAATAGCTTGGTAACTGAATAATATAGGAAAATATGCAAAAATATCATTGCAAGTACAATTAACCTATTAGAAAAGTATTTCCATTGGCTTAATTAAGTATTTTTAAGCAAATAGCCCAAAATCAAGGTGTCAAAAGATCTGATAAAATTCTTTGCTTTTTTGGGAGTGCAGGGTTACTGTAAACAATCTCTAGCTTAATTTTCCTCATGGCACAGATGACTTAATCCCCGTTACAATGACAAAAATTCCTATAGTATTTTAAGGGAAAAACAGCTTATTCATCAACATAATAAAGATGTGAAGGAAAAATTAAGAAAGCTAAAGGGATAGATTATTCATGAACTACATTTAGATTTCCATTAATGAACACAAGCCATTTCTTTAAGCACACTTAAAGAGACTTATTTCTAGGGACTGGAAAATACCAGACTGTCATCTTACCAAACTAGAATTATAAGCACATTAAACATATCTTTGTAACAAAAATCCAGAGCCGACTATATTTTTTTCAGTTAGTTATACAAAAGAAACTAAACCTCACAAATATAAGAAGCACACATACAGATACACACACGCTCATACCCCCCCTCACACACAGATACACACACACACACACACACACACACACACACACACACACACACACACACACACACACACACACACACACACACACACACAGAACTACCATATTTCTGTTCTCTAAGTCTGCAGTGCTGTGTCTTGTGTTATTATTTAACATACATAACTCCGTTCTGAACAGAGCAATACAACAAAACTCAGTACCACTTCACAACAATATCTTGGCCTCTTCAGGTGGCAAATATAGTATGGCATATTTATGCTAGGATTACTACAAAGTAGCAAGCATTTAATTTATTACTGTAGGGTAAATGACAAAGGACAATAAAACAAATGTGTAAAATGATAAAGCTATTCCATAGCTGTGCCATTCTCTTAACTCCAGCGCTTTCCTTCACTGACACTGGAGAATAAAATTGAATTGCATTCCAGTACTAAGTAAACTGCATAGAATCCAGCGCGAATTGCAACTTGTTTTTTACCTTGCTAGCCAACCAGCATTTGCCCAACATATTGAAAGGTGTTTCTACATATTCATTACTGCTGTATGTAATATATCTGGAAACAGAAGCAGAGTAAAACGTCAGAGCAGATAAACAAAATTTGAAGGGGCCCATAAAAAAGACTAGCAAATCAAAACTCTTCACCAGATGAATGACTACAATGTTGGATACTTTTTCAGTGAATATGATGCTTTAGGTTCTGGGTGATGTACTCTTTGTAGATTCAACAATGCTCCAAAATAAATGGCTACTTCATCATAATAAAGAGTTCTACATCTGCATTTTATTAACAAAGGTATGGTACAATTTATTAACCATATTTCAAATATGCTCTCATATTTTTAACACTCAGGAAAAAGGTTTGTGCTAATCTATGATGAAAAACAGTACTTATTAACATTTTAACTTATTTTGATGCTTGCTTGTTAAGATATGTCATTCATGTAGCTATCGATTCCACGTGCATACATTCCTGTGAAGAACAAGCTTCAGAAATAGTTAAATGTCTTAGAAGACTGCATTTTCTAATTTCTAGAAGTAACAGTATCACAACAAAACTGTTCAAGTTGACTGAAACATTAAGGTGGCAATATAGTTTCATGGCCAGACTGCTCACATGTTCTTAAAATGTGAAATATGAGCACATATTTACAGAATTGCTACCACACTGAATGTTTTCATGTGAACTAATACCAATGAAAAACGATACCTTATCTTGCAGCAAAGCATGTTGTCAAATAACTGAAAGCAACATTGATGTGAAAACTTACTACCTCTTAACTAAAACTTGTAAGTTAAATGTAACGTGAATTTATAACCAAGCAGTAAGCAAATGTGTTCATGATCTGTTTTACTCACAAAAACGTAAGATTATGCCTCCATGCTCTCACAAAGTGGAAGGCTTTTAAACAAAGAACATGAAAGAAAATTGTAATCAAAATCATCACCTGCAGTAGTCCTTAAATGCAGTCTATTGCCTGAGGATGGATATATTGTGGCATGCTGTGAATTTAAAACATGCATATGTAAAACTGTAGTTTGGAATTCTGAAATTTCAGAAAAACACCCCACTGAACCAGCACAAAGTACATATAGATATCTTCTTGGGCATTTGTGTGTGTGTGTGTGTGTGTGTGTGTGTGTGTGTGTGTGTGTGTGTGTGTGTGTGTGTGTGTGTGTGTGTGTGCGTGTGTGCGTGTGTGTGTGTGTGTGTATTTGTCTGTGTGTGTGTTTAGGGCTCTATACTACAACCTGTATGGGAGCTGTACGCCTATGCCATTTACTTTTTTATCCTAACTCTGAGGTAACCATTGCTTCAGGACAGTCAAAGCAACTGTTAAGCTCTTGGTCCCCAAAGTCTATATATTTTTACAGTGCACTGTCAAAGTAAACATATGCAAGCAATAGTGACTCATAGTTTCATAGAATATTGAAGCCTGGCTTGAACAAGTGTCATTAGATTGCATAGACTTTGAAATAGTGTATTACTTGTAACAAAAACAATACCATACTAAAAGGTACACGTCAGCATAGGCTGCTATATACACCATATATTTTCAGATACATGGCCTTTTCTCTTCTGCCTTTGAGCATACTCGAGGTGTTTGATGATATACTTTTTTAAATACATTACCTGTTTATTTACTAAGCATAAACCTTGGTATTATAATGATTAATGCTCTGAACTGCTCTCTGGAATTATTCATTTTTAGCATAGTTTATTTTCATGTTTATATTCACAACAGAAGAAATAAAGTTGTTGAAATAGTCTAATAACACAGCTTCATGAACTGCTTTTCGTGGATTTTCTTACTAATTAAATTGTTGCTGTTTTATATAATGGCTACTATAGCAATGCATTTGTTTTCCTTGTTAATTAATTACACTATAAATTGTTCATTTTGCACAATACAATAGAAGTCACAAAAATTAATGAATGCTTTCATAACTTCAGTTATATTGTCTCTTATCAGAAACATTTAAATGGATTTTATTTGTTATGCTTATAACTGAAATATACCTCAAACGGTACAGATTTCAGCTTTTAAGCTCATAAATTAAATACGTCAAGAGATGTTTAAATAAAATTTAATTTTATGCAGAAAATATTAGCACTTTGTTAGTGTCCATTGACCAAGAAGAATAATAATATTTATTTATTTGTTTCTCTGCTGAATAGGATAGTCTGTCTGAACCTAACAGCCCCTTTTCAGTGGAGTCCTGGAGAAAAAAGCTCCAACAAAATAACAGAATAAATTGAGCAACTGAAGAATTAAGAGTATGTCACATTTAAACTGAAGCAGTTTAACTGAGAACAATACAATACAATAGTACAGTTACAAGAAATTATTTAAAAGTTCCATATTCTTGACAAAGTATGACAAGTGTGATAGAAATAATAGTACTGTAATTATTTTAGCATTGGATAATAACATTATCATAATTTCCAGATTCTGCTAAATATTAGAAGAGTAGGCAGATTTTTGGAAAATATTGTTTTGAAACAGAAAGGCTCATGAGGGGCCGCCATCGGTATACACAACGCCAGCTGATAATGTGACCGCTATGGAGAAACTAGCAGTTACTAATAAATCCCTAGACCTTGGCTTAGATGTCAGAAGGAAAATTCCTGTAGAGAAACCAGTTGGTGAGAGTTTCCCTTTAGCACCCCTCCCCATCAGACAGGGGAGGAAGAGGTCGTTGGACTCAGAGGAACTAAAAATTTCCAAAAAGAGAGATCAACCGTTAAGTCAACAGGTATGTACCTTGACGAAACTATGGAACCATACGACTTAGTATGGAACTTATCTAGTTTTGTACTAAATGAGAATCATGTTAACTTGCTGAATAAGGGATTGAAGTTTGTTCCAAGTATGGGAATAGACGTTAGTGAAACATTAGTGGCAACAAAACTTTTTGCACGGAACATTACCTTAAAATTGATGTTTGGTAATGAAAATATGAGTCAAGCTTGTTCATTGAAACGTAAGAGTAACTATGTACCGCACGCACCACCTAATGTTGAATTATTTATAAAAGGAGTTGAAAATTCACTATATGAAGGGGTTGATAGGTTTGAACAAAAATTGACTGACAATTTAACTGTTTTTGAGAGACAGGCTTTAGTGGAGCTACAGCAGAATAGGGATATAACAATACGACCCGCTGATAAAGGGGGTCTGACTGTTGTTATGGATACTGCTTTTTATATGAGTAGTATGGGAAATATGTTACAAGGCGATGCCTATGTTAAGATACAATTTGATGATGTTCGTTTAATTATTGAGAACATTAATAGCACTTTGCTTGATTGTAAATCTCTTGGTCTGATAACTGATGAGTTGCAAGAATTTTTTAAAGTTGAATATCCTTTAATACCGAAATGATATGGCTTACCCAAGGTTCATAAGGATGCTTATAAACCACCGTTCAGACCTATTGTGTCTGGCGCTGGGTGGTCCACTGAACCCATTTCAATTTATTTAGATTCAGAACTTAAACGTGTTCTGAAATATTTTGACTACGTACTAATTGATACCAGACATTTCCTATCAGGACTGTATGACTTTTTTGGTAGCTTGGACATGACACGAGATTATATTTTGACTACAATGGATGTCGAATCATTATTTACATGTATTCCCAATGACATTGGAATAATGATGGTTAGGGATTTACTGTTAAAATGTGAATGGATGAATGCATGCAAAGCAGATTTTATTTGTTTACTACTTGAGCTTGTATTAGAAAATAATGTTTTCTTGTTTGGTGATGACTATTATGTGCAAAGGACTGGCATTGCTATGGGCACTAGCTGTGCAAATGTCTATGCTAATTTAGTTATGATAGCATGGGAACAAGAGAACATTATGAAATGTGAACAAGTCCTATGCTACAGACGTTTTGTAGATGATTTATTTTTTGTGTGGCATGGTGATAGTGTATCATTAACTGCATTTTATGAACAAGTTAATAATAGTAGCTCATTTTTGAAATTTTCAATTATACAGTCCTTAGATAGGATAAATTTTTTAGATGTAGTGATTATTAAATCAAATGGGCAATATCAAACTACTGTTAATAGGAAGGACTGCTATAGAGCCTCTTTTTTGCATGCTAGTAGTATGCATAAGCCATCAACTTTTTCAAACATCATTAGAGGACAGGCATTTAGAATTAGTAGACTCTGTAGTAATGACTCTCTATTGGATGAAGAGTTAGTTAATCTTAAACAGTATTTTTTAAGAAGAGGCTATGATGAATATTTAATAGATTTTGAGATTTTACAAGTTTTAGCAGAGCGCAATGATAGGGCTAAGCCTTATTTCTCAAACAGTAATGTGAATTATGCAGTGACTAAATATAATAAGTCTGAAAAGAAGATTGGTATTGTTATTCCATATGGATCTAATATTAATGATTTCAAAAAGGTGATTAATGATAACTGGAACATTTTAATAGTAGATAATAATACTAGGATGTTAGTGGGTGATAAACCGAGCTTTATATTTAGTAACATGAAGAACCTGAAGCAACGACTCTGTTATCAGAATATTGGTGATAGACAAATAGGAACAGTTCCTTCATTTGGGGGTACCAGGAAATGTGGATCTTGTCCACAATGTGATTATGTGGACGAGTCACGATTCTTTAGAAACCCTAATACGGGGCGTCTATGGGAGTTAAAAAATAATAGTACATGTCGTACTCGTAATATAGTATATGTTGCCCACTGTAAAAAGTGTTTTAGGTTCTATATAGGTAAGAGTAATAGAACTCTAAGAGAACGTATAAGGGACCATCTCTACTGTATAAGTAGAGGACAAGATTATAGTGCTATTGCTAAGCATGTCTTGAATGAAGGTGAAGACCATAAGTTTTGTTTTCAAGTGTTACATGTGCAAAATCTGAGTGCCAGAATGGGAGACATTGTTAATTTGACTGAACAATCTGAAATTAAATGGATCCTGAGATTAGGTTCGCATTGGGGATATGGCCTCAATGAACATGCCAGTATTAAACCTATACTTAAAGGCAGGAGATTACGTTAAGTTTAAGCCCTATTTCCGTTATTAAATACTGTTCACCTTTTAGATTGTATATATATTTTTATTTTTAATTCCCATACTATATACGATTATTAGTTGACACTTTATGCTCCATTAATAATTGTGAGTTTCCTTTCTTATTTATATTGGTAGCTATTTATATCACTAACATATTTTTTGTTAGCATTATATTTTAACATTTAGTATATTAATATATAGAATTAATAAGTCATTAGATACATTGTACATATGAATTAATGCATACTGTTATTACATTTATTTTAATTATGTTTTATAAACACTACTTTAGTTGTAGTGAATAAGTATTGATGTTTTTAAGGGATAATTGTTAATAAATTGTGATGGTTTTTATTGGTTGATTAGTTAATTGATGTGATATATTTATGTCTTGTTGTTCAACCAGTAGTATGTCTGATGAAGCGGAGGTGAGCTCCGCGAAAGCGCTAACATCTACTTTGTGAATAAACCTGTGTTTTTTACAAATTTGAAGTTTACCAGGATTATTTGAAGCTCACAACAAGGACTATTTTTTATATGCAGATTTATTTTATCGTTTCACCTGTTCTGCCTTCCAGTGTGGGATTGTGTTTTTAACATCATTTTGCTCTCGGTTTTCGTTGTCTGGATATATATATATATATATATATATATATATATATATATATATATATATATATATTTATTTATTTTTTTCCACCTAGAATTACATTAATTTTCCAAATTCAGCACCACATGCATACGTATGTATTGTGTCAGACTTCAACATGCCCATGTTGCTGAATACCTGGAGTGTTCTTAAGCCTCACAGTACACTTGGAGATGTGATGACTTGGAGAACCACAAACTGTTTCATCATATCTCTCAGTGTCTAACTCAAGGCTCATGGACCAAGTCCAAGGTTATGAGAGACAAAGGTGCAACATTAAATACCATTTTCAATTATCAGCACTATTCATTTAGTTAGCAGACTAAGAGGATTTGTATTACTATGCATTTTCTTAAAAAATAGAACTCTGTAACTATAACATCTGGCACTTTTTTAATGAATAGTCTAATTCTCACTATTTCTTATAAAAACATACACATCTGTGACTTAGTGCAACAGAAAAATACAGTGTACATATTCCAAGTGGAAGAATGTTTTCATGTTGTCAAGAACGCACAAAAGATGTGTGCTACTGACTGTGTGTCTGTCTGTGCATGCGTGCGCGTGCGTGTGTGTGTGTGTGTCTGTGTGCGCGCACGCATGTGTATAAACACTCACTCAAATATTTTGCAACATACTAAACACTGTCATGCTACTAATACAGGTTGTATGTAGTTTAGATACAGTAGCTTTTTTGTGATAAATAATGTACATAGCCAACTAGGTGTGCCCCATGGAACACTATTGAAACACATCTGATAGTAGACAAGGAGTACTTTGTCCACCTAGTCTTGACAGGTGTTGATGGACTGGAAAAGTCAAAGACCCAATTAGCAATTTCCTTCTCTTTGCAAAAATTGCCTTATGTTATCTACGGTTAGAGTGTTCATCATTTTTCACCCTCACATTTTTTTTAGCTAAGATGTTTTAATCATCCTCTAAACTTTCTATGAAAAGAATACCACTTCGAATTTCCTTTTTCAAGTTGTGTACACATGTGCTTATAAGAGTTATATTTTGAAAACTGGTAGCCTTCTAAACTCTGATTTCATAGAGTTAAATGTATATTATGTCTCGCTTCCTGTTCCTGACTTTGCATACATATATATATATATATATGGGTTTAGGACACAGTATCAAGCATACTGTGTCCTCACACCCTGCAGATCGATGTCCAAACATAGAACCCACCAATATTGACACATTTTGTGCGTATTTTGAGGATTACCCTGGAGCAGACTAAACCAACAGGAAGGGTTTTTGCACCCCACCCCTGCACCCCTACACCCTCTGCTAATTATATATATACTAACTCCAAAACTGCACAATCACTGGTGAAAAAAAATATTCCCCCACTTAGGGATTGTCGATCTTGCACACCAGTTGATCCCTTATCTGTGTCATGCAAATGGCATCAACCTACCATACGTAAGGGCACTAGACGTTCACTCCAGTGTCCTGATCCATATACATTTATATATATATATATATATATATTTATATATATATATACACACACACACACACACACACACACACACACACACACACACACACACACACAGACACACGCACACACGCACACACACACACACATACACACAAACACACACACATATATACATATATATCTATATCATCATCATCAACCCCCTTTTCTTCATTTTCTATATGGGGTCAGGGTGTCTTAGTAACTGTCACCATCTCTCTTGATTCAGTGCCACACACCTGCATTCTTCGATACTCACGTCTGATTGTTGCAGATCTTCCCTCATACAATCCTTCCTCGTTTCCTCTTGTGTTATATCTGTCTGTCCCAAATTTTCTTCATCAGATTGTCTTCTGCTTTTCTGTACATGTGCCTGAACACTGTAATCTCTTCTCTTTGATCTTTTCTGCAATTGGAGCTACTTAGGCTTCTGCTCTTATCACCTCATTTCTTCATCTGTCCCACAGTTTACATCCTACCACTTGTCTCAAGCACTTCATTTCCATCACCTCTAGCATCCTCATCTGCTCTGTCTTTACTGCCCCGGTTTCTGTATCATATGGTAGCACTGATCACACCACTTTTTGTACATTTTGTCAGCCTCTCTGGCATTCTTCTGTCATACACTACACCTGACACTCTATGCCTGTTGGCTGCAGACCCTCTGGATCTAGCTTTGACCTCTTCATTCAGACTTCCCTTTTCCTCAACCACCCCTCCCAGATACTTGAAGCTGTTAAGCTGTCCCATTATCTTCCCTTCTATCTCACTTCTCAGATTCTTCTGATTTCCCTAGTTTGCTGCAATTACCACTGGTCTTACCTGTACTTAGTTTCATCTCCGGTACCTTCAGTTTAGCATTCCATTCCCTTACTTTTGCTGAAGTTCTTGCTCATAGTCTGCCTGTAATGCCACATTGTCTACATACAGCAACTTTGTTGATCCGTCCTCTCTGATCTGTTTGCTAAGGTAACCTGTCAGCAGTATGAACAGCAGTGGGCTCAGAGCTGAATGTTGATGCACATCCACTCCCACTAGGAAACCCCCTTGGAGACCGAACACTGTTTGTACTTGAGTCACTGGTTCCTTGTACATAGCCTGCACTAATTATACCAATGTTTCTGGGACTTTGAACCATAACAGGACTGCCCAAATCAGCTTTCTTGGTACCTTCTCATATGCTTTTTTCAAGTCTAGAAATG
>NC_056741.1:636399205-636481705 GCF_019279795.1 Protopterus annectens | reverse complement strand
TCTCAGTATGTTGACTTATTATATATATATATATATATATATATATATATATATATATATATATATGTATATATATTGGTAATTTATATACAAAATATCATATTTAATAAATATATATTAGTTAAATCTATGATTTTGTATGTTATGCTTTCCTTTCCATCTCTGTCCATCTGAAACAATCACGTTTAGGGGAAGGCTACAGATAATTTTGCAATGTTTTGTTGAGTAAGAAATGTAGGGAAAAAATCATAGGTACCTTTAGCTGACATTCCTGTACATTGGAACTGGCTTTTTTGCAGATGCTCTGTGTTCTGTTTTTTTTTTTTTTTTGGACTTGGAGAAGAGTAAAATGGTGAGATTTATTTTTGTTTTCTACATTTCTTTTTTTCTCTCAATTTATGTGCTCTTGGAGTTAGTTTGTATTGAAATTGGCGGTGTGGAAGCTTTCCTCTACATTGATGGGTGTAGCAGGCTTGTCATTGCCTTCTTGCAAAGACAATTACTGAAGCTCTGATATTTTTTTGTGTCACTATAAATAGTTTTAGAAGTTTTTGAAGTGAATAACTGCATACCAATGAAACAACATATGATTAATTAGCATCTGTATTATCTTACCGAAGTTTCAGAATATTGAATATGATATGGTCGACACCATATCATCGAATTCTGAAACATAGAAAGATAAAAAAAAAAAATGCCTAAAAGCAAAAATAAATAAAAACTTACCTTTGCAAGCAGGGGAGCAAGCCCTACTGCACCCCCACACCCCCCTACTTAAATATACCAACTCCGAGACTGCACTACATTGAACTAAATGGAAACTAAACATTACGGAGATTTCTGTTTAAACATTCAATGTTTTTTGCTTTCACTAATCTGGTGCCGACAATATCAGCTTCGATATTGTCGGCCTTTGACAATGTGAAGTATTCCCATTAATTACAGTAAATCTAATTTTTGGATATGCTCACAATTCCATATTATTGCTATCCCCTATAGCTATATCTACTCAGAAAGGCCACAATTGATCTGCTACTAAAATATTTACCATTTTGTTTTATTTATTTCACTGGTAAGTGTACTGATTCTTCTTGGACCCCTTATCAGCTATATTTAGATATAATCAATTTAGTATGGCAGGAATCCCATGAAGATATCTGGAGAACATCTGGAGAATATGCAAAGTTCCCCAGAGGTAGTGATCAGAGATGAGAAATGAACCTGGACCTTGGTACTTTGAGGCAGAGTTCTTACCACAAAGCCAGCATGCTCCCTATTATTGTTTGTGTCCATCCAAAACATCTGGCCATTTACTTTCCATAATACATTCCTTCTTCTTTTAACCCATCACCACCCCATATTATGTTTATCTTTCCCTTGCTTTCTGTTCCTGTAAGTGACTGCCTCTGTAACAAGCATGACCTTGCCACTTCCTGACTGCTTCATAAAAAACTCCAAGACTGGTTGCTATGGAAATGAATATGGCTTGACAAGCAGGTAGGCATTTCTCTCCAGTTCTTTGCTCACAAATCATAAGCAAAGTCAAAAATAACGGGGAACAAAAGCCTAAGATCAGGTATAATTTTACTTATTACTTTAATTCACTTAGAAAGTTAATAGAGTAACCAGTTTTAAGCCAATATACATTTCTGAAGGAGAAAAAGTATAAAAATCTAATGTTTGGCATTACTGACTGACTGTAATCCTCAGTGATTTATCAGAAAATCAACATTTTTATGAGGAAAAGGGAAAAATATGAATCAAAATCAGGGATGCTCTGCAAAATCAGGGATAGCTGAGAGCTATGCATTCAGAGATTTATAACTGTGCAGCAAGGGCTGATAAAATCATAAAGTCGTTCAGCTTTTCCTGGTTAGGGGTCTGCAGAACTCTGGCCTGCTAATGATTGGCAGTGGATTTTTATGGTGCCGAGGTGCCAGCCCAATACCAAACCTTCAAAGAAGACACACCCATTCACACACACCTACCTGCATGTCTTTAAATGTCACTCAATCATGGGGAGGACATGCAGACTCCACACAGAAGGCACTCCAGCCAAGAATCGAACCGCAGAACCTTTTGTTGTGAGGTGACAATGATAACCGCTGTACCACCGCAGCTGTGGCAGATAAAATCATAAAGTAAAGTAAAGGCAGATAAAATCGTAAAGTAAGGGTTCTAATTTCATGCAAATGTTCCTAGTAGTATGGATTAACAGAAAGGGTAACTGTGTCTGTACAACTTCCCTGACTACCCAGCACTGGGATTCTTTAACTTATTTTTTTCTGAAAATAAAAAACAAAGTTTTGTGTGGCTTTCAGTCCTTTTATTCAAGTATCTCCTTCAAATAGTGGTTCATTTTTTTCCTGAAAACATTAATTTGTATTTGCAAAGCACTGGCATACAATTCTTCTGCATTTAATATGATCACACCTTGCATTTTATTTCAACATTAATCAAGCGTATGTCGATATCTTGATGACACAAGATGACAGCATGTAATGTTATATTTATATTTTGGTCAAACTAGAAATGTTATTGAAGAGGAAAGCAGGGCATTTGCAGGAATCATCTATAGTTTAAAGCTGACAAGTTCTACAAATCTTACTAGTTTCATTTCAGTGATGATTTAATTTGCATTTCATACACCATATTTCTAACAGAATGACACAAGGTATGGTATCTCTAATCATTTTAAGGAGACAGTTTTCATCACTTACTCATATTATTAGCACTTCTAAGCTGTTGTGATTCATTTGAATGCATAGAAATGAGGTACATATTCTGAATCATACCACTGTGGAACCTTTATGTGTACTAAAGTTGTGAAAGCAAAATTTTTCAAATATCATGAGCCTGATAGCTGCCTGTGCTGCTCATGCAAGAAGTTATATCATGAATTGAAATAAAGTACCTTTTCAGTCTAAGACACTATATTACATTTAATATTGCATTTATTCTTGCAGTTTGCTCAGAAGTTAAGAATGTGAGTTTTAGTTCTTGTGGTACAGGTTTCCCTCCATCCTCATTTGTCAACAGTGTGAATTTAAGCAAGTCACTTAACCACTCTGTTCCCAGGTTGCTGCTGAAAAGAGACTGTGTGTGTGGTGTGCCTACCTTGTTAATAAATGGGTATTGCATTGAATGGCTCTTATGAGTGACAAGGACATGAATGGCAAACTAGAGATCATACAGATCCATTTGAAGACAAAACTTGTATAGCACACAAGCTGTAGTGAAGCAAAGAACATTCTGTAGTACCATTTTCTGTCTTTAAGACAGTGTTTATTTAACTGACAAAAAACATACCTCATTCTTCCTAGCAGCAGTTCATTGTGAAACAGAAAATGAAATGGCTTTCAGTTCCACCAATGCTTGGATTTGTTTATGTACAGAGTTCATAGGACCATAGGAAGTTACAAGGCTATTGGCCCTGAGGCCCTTATAAGCCTAGCCAAGAGTTTAGCCCATGTTTAGACAATTCAGCACCTGATGCCTCTGTCCAGCAGGGACACGGGTGGAATCCCTGGGATGTATTTTCTATTTCCCATCCAGTTATCCAGGTTGCGCTTAAAAAGGGGTAAAGAGATACTCTGCTTGACATGGAGAGGAAGTCTATTCCACAGAAGGGGGAGTCTCTGGGACACAAATATGTCCCTCCAACAAGTCCTATCGATGTCACAGACCAGGTTGAGGCCATGTGTGTGGGTTACTTGAGTGGAGCTTAGCTTGCGGATATGCAGCAGTCCCATCAAGGCAGGGTCTGAGATCGCCTTGTATGCCAGACAGAGATCATCTCTGAGGACTCTGTATGAAACTGAGTAGAGGGATAGGGCTTTTAGCCATTTTGTATATGGTAGATTTTTGAAGCCCTGGATTCTCCTGGTGAGGATCCTCTGTGGTCTTCAGCTGCTGTATGTGCTTTGAGAGGTATGTGCCAAATGGGGCATTGTATTCAACAATAGGCCTTATAAGGGAAGAATACAGAGATGTTGTGACCTCCTTGTCCCTGAATGAGATATCCTTACTTATGAGGTGGGCCATGTAGAAAGCTTTCCATACAATGGAAGTAACATGGTGGTCAAAAGTCAGGTTGCTATTAATCTGGGTGCCCAAATCCCTCACGACTGATTGCGTGTTTAGGACATTGTTATTAATGTGATAATTTGTGGGGACGTCACTCTCCCAAAAGGGGATTATGATGCATTTTTTTGTATTCAGCTTGAGGCCATGTTTCTGGCACCAGTCATTTGTTTGGGTGAGACCCTTTTGGAGGATGTCCATGTCACTAGGGGAATTGATAACAGTGCCAAGCTTGCAGTCATCTGCAAACTTGATCAGCCATAGCCCACTGTTTTTGGACTGCACCTCAGAAAAGTATATCCCAAATAACAGAGGCCCCAAGACCAAACTCTGGGGGTACGCCTCTCAATATGGGTCTGCTGCTTGAGGTGGCTTCCACTATTTTGACTAGGTGGGTTCTATCAGTGAGCCAGTTAGCTACCTATCTGGTAACATATGGATTGATGCATAGTTGAGAGAGTTTATATATTATGCCCGAGTGGGGAATAGTGTCAAAGGTTTTGGCCAAGTCAAAGTAGGCAGTTTGTACTGTCTTCCCCTCATCCATGGCTTTGGTGACTGTCTCAAAAAATTCAACCAAATTTAACAGACATGACTTCCCCTTGACAAAGCCAAATTATGTGCGAATGAGTGTTTGGAGGTTGCCAATGTCCTTGTTAATAAGTTACATGATAATCCATTCCATGGCCTTGCAGATCAGGCTAGTTAGGCTGTTGGGTCTATAATTTCCCATATTAGTGGACACTCCACCTTTGTGTAAAGGGATGACAGTGGCTGTCCTCCTATCAGCTGGTTCAAAGCCGGTACTCAGGCTTTGGTTGAATAGGGAACCTAATGGTGCTGCAAATTCCTGCCTGAGTTCATGTAGGATGCAGCTTGATGTTATTGGGTCCCATGGTGGGAGTATTTTTTTGCATTTGAGAGAGCAGTGATGACCTGATCCCTAGATATAAGGGGAAGGGGGCAGGTACTGGGAATGTCCTGATTTACTGATGGGGGGACAGAGGGGTGTCATTTTCACTGAATCTGTCAGCCAGCAAGTTTGCTATATCTACGACATTTGTATATGTGGTGTCCTTGACCACCAGTTCTGAACAGATCTGAGTGGTACCTTTGAGATTACAGATATATGTGAAGAAGGCCTTATGAATGTCTCTAGTAGATGGGGCCAATTTGGACTTGAAGTTTGCTTAGGAAGATTTCACTAGTGCTCTTACTTGCTTGTTTAGGCTAAGGACAGATTGCTTCCAATTGGGCACCTGCTCCTTCTTGATCCTAGACAGCAATTTTTTTCTTTTATTATAGAGTTTATTTATTGCAGATGCCCACCAGACTGGTTTACTCTTCCTTGTAAAGGATGATTTAATCCTGTCAGGTATTCCTGATTCCATGCATCTATATAAATATTCATATAGTAATTTGGTATAGTTTTGGATACTGATGCCAGTTCCTAGAGAGGGGGAGGGGGCTGTGAATCTGTTTATACCATCCCTCACGAGGCTGTAATCAGCTTTGGAGAAGTTTTTTTGTTTGAACCTAGATTGGGGAATGTGACCGCTTTATGGTCGGATTTTACAAGGGAGGATGATACTGCAGGGATGCTGCAGTGGTTACTCATGTTTGGTTAATACCAAGTCCAAGATATTATCACCTCTTGTGGGAGTACTGACTAGGCGTTCCAAAGCATTTGCATTGACAAAATAGAGGAATCTCTGGGCATTTGTGTTCTGGCATGAGTAGTTCTTTTAGTCTATGTTTGGGTAATTAAAGTCACCCAGGATCAGGGTAAAGGGTTGAATCTTGATAGATTCGAAGAGGCCCAGATAGACAGATTGGGCATCTTGAGTCAGATTTGGGTGCCAGTATCTACCTATGATTTGTATAGGGGTCTTGTCAATGGTTAACTGCACCTAGAGTGTATCCTGTGCGTTATGCTGTTTGAACAGCCTGGAGGTGTGTATGTCTTTAATATATATTGAAACTCCACCTCCATTGGCTTTACTACCCATAGTTTGGCATCTGAGTGTATGATAGGATGAGTACCCAGGTTTGGCTGGGGTACTCTTTGCAGCTTTGAACCAAGTTTCTGTGACTGCGCAGATGTCAGCATTTTCCAGGGTTAAGAATGCTTGCAATGAGTGCAGTTTCATGTTTAGACTCCTAGCATTTAGCGGCATGACCTTTAATTTGTGTTTTGTTGAAATGCTTATATTGGTAGTTTTGACCTCATCACTTTTTCCAAAAAAGGCACTATAGGGGAGGCAAGTGCATTTGCTGGAAGCCTGAAGGCCAAGTGAGACGGATGCAGGCCATCTCTGGTGAAGCATTGTGGTCTGTCGATCATATCTTGCCAGGCTGTTAGGTACTGGATCCCCCTGGAATGACACCAGAAACTAAGCCAATTGTTAAAATCAATAATTTTCTGTTTGTGTTGAGGCATCATTCTGGGTGAAGGTAGAATGCTGATTAAGGCTAGGGACATACTTGCCTGGGACATATATTCAGCGGGTTCAATCATGTCTCTCTTCATATAGTCCAGAGAAGTATGTCTCAGGTAATTCACACCAACATAGGCTATGAGAGAGTCATAACAGTACCTGTTGTTGAGAGACTTGAGTGCATGTTTGATATGGTGGACTCTGGTCCCTGACAGACAACTAATCGTTACTTTCTCCTTATCCAGCCTAGTGAGAGGCACATCTGTCTGTCTCACAATGGAGTTTCCTATGACCAATATGTTGAGTTTATGGTTAAGCCTTAGTGGTTGTGAGACACAGGTGTGTGAACTCTGTGTGGTATGTGGTGTGGAGGGCTGTGGAGATTGTGCGTGTTTTTGCCTCGGAGGTCCCCTTTGTTTGGGTATGTTTTTGTTGAGGACCTCCACATATGTGGGTGTGTGTTGTGTAGATCTGGATGGTGTCTGAGGTGTAGTGATTGTGTTGACAATGTTCTCAGTGCTAGATATACTGGCTTGTGAGGGAGAGAGCATAGACTCTAGGTTCCTAATGTAATTGCATATCTTGCAAATTGTGTTCCTAGGTAGTAGTAGTAGGTGGCTGTCTGTGTACATAAGACAGTTGCTATACTGTCTCAGGATGCCCATATCAACTGTAGGAAATTGTCCATCCATATTTGTCAGAATCTGAGAGAGAAAGACCAGGGAGAGCTAAGGGGTAAGCCTAAAGCCCAAGTGCTTAAACCAAAACTAAGAGGCTAAGATTAATGCTTACAATTTAAACAGGCTATAAACAAGCAGTAACAAATGCAACAGAAAAGATGCAATTGAACACTTTAGAGAACAAGCTGCAGCAAGTAGCAGAAAATGCAAGATGAAGTAATAGAGTCGGAGGAGGAAACACAAATACAGTAAAAGAAGCTGAATAAGGTATTATTTGTTAGTAAAGTGGAAAGGGAGAGAAGAGGAACAGAAGAAAATTTAATGTTAAGGAACTATGGGGTTTGACCTTCCCAAATGATCTCTGTATTAGGTAGAATGAGCTAATGAGATGAGACTGGGAGGAGTGTTTCTTATCATATTCACAGTAGGGGTGGGCAACAGCAAAAGGCACCAACTTTAAGAACACAACAACAGTTGGGTGGGGGGAAAACAAAAATTCAGCCAGAGATCAGCAAATATATAAATGGAGACACAGAAAAGTAAATAATTCAGTCAAACAAATAAATAAAAAAGTGCAATTAACTAGTGCAGTACTGTTACGCAAATAAATAAAAAACAATCCAGTACTGATAAGCAAATAAATGCAGCCAGTGCAGTACTGATAAGAAACACTGAACAGTTAGATAAACTGCAAAAAATATACTTATGTAGCTCTGTAATTCAGATTGTTTAAAAAGCACTCTCTGTCAGGCACAAATGGAGCTCTAGCAAGATATTTGTAAAAATTGCCAAAAGTTCAAATACCAGTCCTTCTAAACAGCTCCTTGGATTCTTCACACATAGGGTTTATAGTAGAAGAAAACTTCCAAACATCAGTACTTTCTAACAGTTTTCTTGCATTTTTCACATACAGGGTTTGTACTAAAACAAGCCATACAACAATCCGTTGTTAACGGTAAGCTTTACCCAGATAAGTCAGGGACACATACACCCTGAGCAAGCACATAACCCTCATGAGACTCATTTGCTGTACCTAACCTGGGTCAGCCTATAGATCTGGAATCTAACTCTTATCAGGGTAATCGGCCTGAAATCCTCTACTCCTGTTTATGTGCTTGTCTTAACCTTGAAGGTACAGTGATCACTGGATGTAGCAGCCACCGCTATGCCACATAACACCCACATAACACTCCCCAGCTTAGAACCGCTAGTTCAAGCCTCAGAGGATGGGCCATAAACATGAGATGGCCCATCTACCTTTAATTGGCTGTGGCCTGGATTATATTTAAATCTAACATGGTAAGGTTAGCATGGTATGGCTGGTGAGTCAGTGCGCAACAAGCTAATTTGTAGTTACTGTCCTTCTTTCAGTAAAGTCATTGAAGAAGGTTGTGGTCCATAGCAAGTGTAAACTCTCTTCTTAACAAATAATAATTAAAATATAATGAAGTACAGCTAACGTCCAAAGGTCCCAGTCCGGAACAAGAAAACCAAGTGATAGAATAAGACAGGACACGACCACCACAGGATAGTGCATAAAATCCAAGTTTATTTTAGATGAATAAGCGCTTTCACGTGCTCCCTCGGCACGCTTCTTCAGATTTCACTATATCATTTGTATCTCAACGTTTAAATATACCATCATAATTACTTAATTGGAGACAATCAATCCTAGATGCAAACAATTTGAATAATTGTATAAAACAATCTGCATCATACATTGTGAGTTCTAATAGAAAAACTTTTAATTTAAAACAAAACAAAAATTTAATCAACACACCTATTATATGTGATTCTAATATAAATAGAAACAACCTAACGCCCAAATAAACTAAAACCAAATCCATAATACAAACTAAACTCAATAATGTATTAAAAACTTCTCCTATAAAAATATATATATGTATAAATGCTATGTAACAATATAGATTAGTTAATTCATATTTTCTGTACATATACATATATTTAATGAATATCAAAAACATATATACATGAGTAACCTCGATGTGACTATAAAACAAGTCACATCACAGTTATATATAGCTTAAATAATTAATGGCATTAAAAACGTTTCAACCATTTTTTTCTATAGTCATTAATACTCATATAATATTAAATAGCATATAAATATATGTATGTAGCTTCTATGTATGAAAATACAAAACAAAAGCAACAGTGTTTATTCAAAACATATAATAACATGTGAATAGATATAAATATGCATATAACCAATCTACTTCCATAAAACATTTAAAACAAAAATCAAAATCAATTGTGTTTCAAACCCATAAAAATATACCTGTAAGTAAACTCTCATAGCATTATTAGCTGAACCTTGCGAAGAAGCCCCTATACTTTGAACCCTACTATTGACATTATCCAGTTGAACTACACCTCCATTATAGTAGGGATTACATTTACTGTGTCTTTCTTTCCATGCTTCATTTATGCATTTATCTATGTCCTTCTCCCTATAACCTCTGTCAAAAATTAGGAAAGCTGTACAGGCATAAAAACTTCATTAGCAGCACAACCAAAACCACTCTTGCCACTACCTAACTTCCCCTCATCTCTCTTATATGGTGCACCCATCCTAACCACCCTTCAGGCTACTGATAAAAACAAGCTGGCACAACAAACAATACCACAGCCATCATAGTATTGTCCTTAAGACTTGAATTGGCTTAAACTGCCTCCCCACTTAATAATACACAGCTTATCTCCACACACAACATTATTCACAAAGCTGATGACTGCCCTGCTTTTACTCCTAATCTCCATTCCTATCACCCTAATAAACTACTTTGATCTAATGAACATCTTCTCAGTACATATAAAGCCCACAAATCTTCTGGCTGAAGTGTGTACTCATACTTTTGTCACTAAAATGGAATTCTACCCCTCTGCAAATTAGATCTACCTCTAACCTCTCCAACTTCAAGTTGCTACTAAACGACTACCTAAATACAATGTGGCTCTGCTCCTGGACTACCCCAGGCTGAACACGCCCCTCCCTCCTTCAACCACCAGCATACTTTGACTATGTTCAGAGAGAAGGAATTAGTGAAATCTATTTCAAAGACAAAGATCAAATATATGTTTTCTGGCTTATATTATCTTACCATCTCTGCCTCAAACAGTGTGTTTAATGTCATCTATATGAACTGCAACTTGTGAATACTTTATCTATCGACAAAGTTATTTTTCAATATGCTGGAACTGTCCAGATATTTCCACTATGCATGTATAGGTTTGCACTATATGAGCTGGAGCAGAAGCTAAATTTTTACTTAGTTAATATGTCATTCTTTTGTATTAGGCTTTGTAATAAATTTTATTTAACTATAACCATATTATGTCAATATGAAGATTTTCTCTCTGAGCCTCCTCTGAAAATGGGATATCATTCAACTCACACTTTCCTGGCAAACAAATATTGAATAAACAAAATAAACTTTGCAATGAATTTAGTTTTCAGCAGTGGGCACTAGCTCAAATACTTTATCTCCATGTCAGAACTCTTCGAGATAAATATTTTTTAAGTTGCTGTTTGTCATGTTTCCTTTGCTCTCTACAAATGTTCTCTTACTATAGTCTGCAGAGTTTGTAACCTGTCTTGCACACCTGTATGGTGCTTTATCACACTTTTAAAGGGAATATTCCTTTTCCTATGTTGATTTTATAATATTTTGCAAGCTTCCTGCTCCATGGGAGCAGTACAGCAAAACAAGAGTTAGGGTTTGCCCACCTCTTCTCCTAACCCCAGGCCAAAAGTAGCATGGACCTCATCTGATACAGGCTGTACATTAGACTGGAGAAGCATAAGGTAAAAGGTGAATGAACGCAGGAATGGTTAAGGAGAGGCAAATTCAAACCAAGAGATGAAAGGTTAATATTGGTGGCCCAAGATAGTGGACTTCATACATGTTGGTTTACAAAGTCTATTGAACATGTGGGAGAAAGAGACAAATGTAGGTTTTGTACAACAGAATAGGAAACAGTTTCACACCTTGTTGCTGGCTGTGACATACTAATGGTAGGAGGATTGAATACTGAAAGGCATAATAATGTGGCAAGACTGTTGCACTCAGGATTGTGCAAACATTATGGGACTGAAGTGGCTGAAAAACACTGGAAACATGAACCACAAAGCATGACAGAAAATGATGAAGTTTACATCACATGGGATCATCCATTACCAACAGTTCAAAAGATAGATGCTAGAAAACCAGATATAGTGGTCCAAGAAAAGAAGACAAAAGTAGTATTGATCAGTGAAATCACCACACCCAGTGACTGCAGTGTCCTGCGTACAGAGAGATGCAAAGTCATAAAATATCAGGATCTGCAGGCAGAAATGAGAGCAATGTGGAATAAAGATACCCAGATAGTTCCAATAGTAGTAGGAGCAATGGGTCTTATAAAAAAGAGTCTACAATCATATTTAGATATGCTACCAATACATGTAACTCCATACAAATTACAGAAGGAGTCATTACTGGGTACATTGCGGGTGCTGCGAAGAGCACTTTTGGCTGATATCAAAGAGTAAAACAATACTAATTTTATGAACTTTAATCATACTTTGACTTAGGAATGGGATCCATTCCCATCATGATATTAGAAACCCAAAATATTTTGAGAAATTAAAAATGGAAAATTCCTGAGGGATCGAAATGGAGAGACAGAATCACCCAAAAAGAAGAAAAGTATTGCTGTAACAGAATTCATCCTCAAGTGTTATTGAATACTTTCATGTGGTGGACTCAGTTTCTGCAAAATCTCACCAGGACAACACTAATATATAGACTGTATTGTACATATCATGGAGTAAGGATGGCAAAAAAAAATGAATTCAGGGTGCATAGGTCCAAGAATTAAAAAAAAAAGTGGCTACTCCTGATGTGGTATAAGGGTTGGAAAAAAAAGACAATATGGAATCTTCAGAACATAAAAACATTCCCACCACAAGATTAGGCCAGAGGGTCACATGTGGTAGGAAGAAGTAGTCAATAAAAAACTCAGAACCCATCAGTCCAATGAAGAAAACACAGACAATACACTGGACTGCTGAGGATAAAGAAGAATTTATATATTGTTACTATTATAAAAAAAAAAAAAAAAAGGAATTTCCAGTAAGAGTAAGAGAAATTAGAGGAAAGAAAAATACTTACAATAGAAAAACTGCTAAAAGATTCAGAAAGCAATATAAGATCCTTAATGGAACAGATCAGGGGAAAGCCTTATCTAGATGAAGAAACATTGGATCACATAGAAAAAGAAGCAACACAGGAAGTGAGAAAAGATGAAAAAGACTAGAGGTTATTGAAAGGTACAAAGAAACATAAACACAGGGAAAACGGAAATGTGATATGGTGTGATATTTATGCACAGCAGAAATTCAAACAAATCATATACAAATGCAGCTCCAATTATATTTTAAGAGGAATAGAAGCAAATATACATAGACATGGTATATTTCACAATACAAAAAATAAGATCAAACAGGTGGAATGGAAAAAAAAAGTTTGGTGAGGTAGAAATTAAACAAATTGAAATGATAGACCATCTCTGAAGGATTTAGTGTGAAAATTCCAACACAAGCAATATCAGAACATGACAGGGTAAATAGGTTCCCAGATGGAGGAAAAGCAGATGGAGCAGGATGTATGTAAAGAAGATATGCACCCAAATGAAGTTTTGGAACCGTCTGTAGAAGACTCATAGGAATCAGAGAGCAAATAAGATGCATAGAAGGATTATATATCTCTCGGCCTGAATGAAAGAGGTATGTGCCTCCTTGGAATTAACAACATATATAGGTCGGTAATTGTGGGACTAGCTACATCTTTGCTGATCTCATCAGATCCAGACATAGAGAAAGTTCTAATGCATGAATATAAGAATTCTAAGATGACATCCTTGCATAATTTAGCAGAAGCATTTCAGAATCAAACCAGAAGTAGATTAGAAATGAAAACCAATTGAAAGTACAAAAAACACCACAGAATATAAAGAAAAGGACCAGAAGAAAATGAAAGAAAATTAGAAAGCCCACAAATATAATGGCAAGTGGAGAAAACTCCTAGAACAACCACATATCAACTAAGATTTGACACACGAATGGTTAACGAGAGGTGAATTTAAACCAAAAGATGAAAGGTTAACAATGTTGGCCTAAGATAGTGGGTTATGTACATGCTGGTTTACAAAGTCTACTGAAAAAGTGAGAGAAACAGTCAAATGCAGGTTCTGTTAAACACAACTGGAACAGTTCTACATCTCATTATTGTGAGTGACATACTTATAGCTGACAGCCTGTACAATGAAAGGCACAGTAATGTGATAAGACTGTTTGCAGTGGGGATTGTGCGAATGCTACAATAGTGAAATAGCTGAGAAGCATTGGAAACATGAACTATAAAGCATTATCGGGTTTATATCAGATGATTGAAAGCTGAGAATGTTGAAGCTCCAAACCTCAAACTGAAAACCTCGAAACCAGAAAACATCGACCGTAAAAAAAAAAAAAAAAAAAAAAAAAAAGTACACACCCAAAACAACACAAAAAACACTCTATGCAGGGGGGGGCAAGCCCCTGCACCCCCCACCCCCGCTACTTAAATATACCAACTCAGAGATCGCACTACAGTGCAGTAAAGGGAAATCTTCCCTTCCCCCACTCTATGGCAATCTCCACTTTACGCTTAGATGTTTTCCGGTTTCGAGGTTTGGAGCTTCGATATTCTCAGCTTTTGATCAATTGATATAAACCTACATTATCAACAATGGCAAAATTTTGATCATATGGGATCAGCCAATATCAACAGTTGAGAAAGCAGATGGAAGAAACTAATAAAAAATAAAAATTGTACCAGGACAAAAAATGACAAAAGTAGCATTAATCGTTGAAAATGGTACACCTTTATTAAATCAAAAGGTAGCAATCTAAATTTCAAAATTTGCCTCTAAAACTTACTGGAATTAATCAAGAACTGGAATGGAAATTTCTTCTGAGATTATGTGATTTGTTTATTTGTTAATAACAGAATCCGATTGTTAGTAATGCTATTATTTATAGGGAGTGATATGTATGTGTTCTGATACACAGTAAAAGATCATTGGTCAAGGTGCTAGGATGTTTAATGAAATAAATGTTCATATTCAAACCTTATTGTTTCATCGTATTGTTGTGGTGTCAATTGGCAGTCAGGACAAACTGCAAAAAGTTCTCCATGTCCTTTGAAATACAAGGACATTGAAATCTAAATAAAATCCTAGAGTTTGCTTTATCAATTCCTAAATGATCACCCAAAGTATAGCTATGTGTTATCTTCATTATAAGTGTTCCAGAAAGTATTGGAGTTAATACCAGCCTCTGTATCTGTTCATGATCTTTGGACACTTTGCACAGCAGGTTATATATTGTAGCTCAGAGTGTAAGTACAATGTAAGACTGTTCTCTTCCTTTGTCTCAGCATCTGCTCTTTTTACATTCTCTCTGACTGTATGCAGTGCATTGCCTTCCCCCGTGCTTTCTTGAAATTGATATGGTTTATATGGAAAACAGCAAAGTCAGAAAAATTCTCACCAGTGTTCTGGTACTAGGATGCCACCTAGAGTATGGAAAGAACTTCTGAAGACTTAACCAGTTTAGCAGTGCAGACAGGAAAGCAATCATTAAGATGAAGGTTGACAAAACAGTATGAGGGGTACACCAGAATTTACATCATAAGTAACTTAAACATATAACATGCATATCTTTTACTACAAACAGAAAGAGGGGCAACAGTGAGGTGACACAAATATTGGTCGACTCCTTCCAGAATGCACTGTGTAACAAATCAAAAACATTATATTGTGAGAAGATTGGTGGGAAGGCCAGCTTTGCACTACAATGAGAAAGTATGTTTCCAGCAAGTAAGATGAGAATCTGTTGAATGGATTACGAGACAGAGTGTTGTCATTAAAATCAGGAGCAACATGTACTGATGTAACAGAATGCTGCAGCAAAAATCAGACAAGAGAGGTGGCACAAGCATTTTGGGAATGTGATCAGTACCTCTATCTCGGGACTGGATTTGCTCCTGATCTGTCCTTGAAAGGAATACTAGCAGTTGTTGTATTGTCACAGGTGCTTAACTGACATTGACTGTTTCTTGCAAATTGTAGTAAGCAAATCCTTTTAACATCTTTTGATCTTCAAATATGAGGAGCCTTTTTTTCTTACACGTGTTGAAGAATGTAAGTCAGAGAATTGTATTCATTTATTTGTGCTTTGTCTGCAATAGGAACTTTTATTTTTGCTTCTGAGGGTACTGTGTCAAAAAAAAAGATGTTGTTCAAGGCACTAGACAACCTTGCTGCAGCTCTGATGTTACAGTCAGTTTAAGACCACCTATGGGTGAAAAATGGGGTTCTAACCCTTTCATTTGCTTGCATTTAAAATTCAAACTGTAATCTTTTGTAGTCATGACAGTAAACAAAAAATTAAAGAGAAATAATTAGGCAGGAAACTGACACAAAATAATTACAGTGGTATGGACAGGAAATGTGGTGTACAATTGATAAGATATTATCTTAAATAGATGGATTACATAGTCCTGGCCTTCTTTACCTGTCATACATCACTCAGTTTCTTTGTTTGCTATATTATAGCAACAATGACTTTTAACTCTGCAATAATACCAGTCCGTTGTAGATAATAACAGTGGTGTAGTTCTCCACCTGACACCCTAAATTAAACATAAAATTCTTCCATCTGAGGCAAAATGTAAAAGAGGGCATTTCTCAGTAATGTTATTTATCAGTAACTGAAGATCTCTGCATCATCATTCTTGTAGACTTGGTTAGAAAACGAGGTGTTATCAAAAACTGTTTGGGGGAAATGATTGCAGGGTACCTTCATCAAATGTACATCAGATGTAATTTACCGATATAACCAGTGAATATGAATAATTCTCACTCGTTATACACCTTTCAGGTGATAGTACCAGCCTGTTTATAAAATAACTGAACATACACCCTCTATTAGAAGACAAATGCACTCTGGGAGGTGGACTTGACTATTTCTTGTGTCTACAAATCAAATACTTTGTTCACTTAGGAGAACTGATAATAGTAATAAAGTGGACAGAGACAAAAACAAGAACTAATAACAAATAGGACAAATTTGAGCACTGTCTTTTAAATGTGGTACCAGAAAGTACAGTCAAAGTTCTTTATGATCTGAGTCAATGTCAACTCATGGGTATATGTGTGTATACATATTTGCATGCATTTGCTGTGGAAGCAAATGAACTGGTCATTCTCAGACATGACCTTGGTCACAGTGGCATGAATAACAATAACACTGATGGACAATTTACAGCAGGCTATTATCCAGCATGCTTTGGGAGGTAGGAAGGAACCAGAGTACCTGCAGAAGACCTACACAGAGAGGAGGAGCATGCACACTCCACACAGAGTGTGACAAGATATAAGTGTGATGACTACCACGCCCTGGAGTTGTAGAGCAGAAAGCACAACCATTGAACTTCTAACTCTAGTCTGACCCTAGTAGCAATTGGGAGCTAATTTAGAAAAGCAGGTCCTTTTGTCATGAATATTTAGCATACCTAACTTTGTAGGTATGTGGAGGAAAGCAGATGTAAGAACATTAGTGCTTAAGTAGTTTATACTCCAAATTTTAAACTGTAAAACATGAATCAGTATACAATGCAAAGTACTACAGAACTGACAAGGCAGTTTATATATTTGCCGCAAGAGTAATCCACAGGATTCAATTCAGTTTAAAGAAATAAGGCAAGAGTGAGCAATGGATGGTGTGAAGGTAAAAAGTAGAAGGAATAGAAAGAAATGGATACGCCATAGTTACTGTTTAAATCTGCTAAACATTTAAAGAGGACTATTTACCGAGTCAAAAAAACAGCGCTGCTAAACAAATTAGAAAAGAAAAGTGCACTGTATATTTGTTTTAAGAATGATGTGGTCTTTCAAAGTGCACCATACATTTGTTTTAAGAATGATGTGGTCTTTCACACGTGTAACTTGTAAGTTGTATATGTAACTTGTAACTTGTTCTTCCTTTTTTCTCCGTCATCACCGATTTCTGTCTTAGATATCAAACTAGATAAATATGAACAAATGGTATATTGCTTTTATTTTACCTTCCTAAATGTACAGAAAACATTATTGTCAGGTCTGCTTTTTGTAAGAATTATTTCTTCAGTCAGTTCACTAGTTCACATATTATGCAGATTTGAACACGCTCTTTAAAAATTTATTTTACACCAAACAAGTTAATGCAAATTCAAAGAGAAATGCTTTTTTTTCCGTGTGTGTGTGTGTGTGTGTGTGTGTGTGTGTGTGTGTGTGTGTGTGTGTGTGTGTGTGTGTGTGTGTGTGAGTGTCTGAATGCATTTGTATGCAATATTAAAGTATTTGACTTTTCTCTGAGTCATGTTGGCCTCGTAGATTATTAAGTTAATTTGAATTTTAGACAGCTGTCTGTGAGGTTATAATTATACTTTTTGTACATTTGAGGTACAGTGCTTGCTATTTTTGGGGACAGTATTCTATTTACTATATAATAATTTTGGTACGTAAGCACTTGTATAATGTAAAATGTAAAACTATCTTTCAAACTGTTTACAATTCTTTTTCGCCTTTAACAGAGAAGGCTTTACATCCATAAACAAACGCTTTGCTCTTAACAGGCAGAAGCTTTGTAATATATATCGAGACATAGAGAAACAGCTGCATAACCGCTGCCATGCAGAAAAAACACATTCTATATCTTGTTGTAAAAATTTTTTTTTTAATTGCCAAATTAATGAAAGATGGCAATTATAATCTTGTCTTTTGTCAGAGAAAGTGGTTACAGTTCATTAGTGATGTGACTACTTTTTAATACACATGTATCATCCAGTGGAATCCAATATCTAGAGAATAGTTTGTGTTACATAACATTTATTAGGGAACATGGACATAATGTGGCTAGGCTTGTAAAGGTCCTAGGGCCATTAGCCTAGTAACCTCCTATGAACCTATAAAGGAAAATGAAGAAGTAAACGGGAAGTTAAGTAAATTATACAGCTTGAAATGCAGTTTTATAGAAAAGACTGCAATTCTTTGGCTACAATTAAATAAATATTCAAACAAATCAAAAACAAAATCATTTATTTTCAGTTTCCATTGTTACTGCATGCAGTATATGCACAGTTAAATTATACATTTGAGCATATTGTGTTTCTGAAAATGCTACATTAAAATAATTACAATTAACATGTAGCTTTTATATATAGCACTTAAAATGATTTATTCATAACATCACTTTTAAAAATGTAGCAGTGAAAAGAATATGCATTTTTCAGTCTCAGCTAAAAATTCTCCAGACCATATGAATCACTAAAAGAAAATAGGTTACTGAGATTTTAAGAATTAGGTCAGTAAAATCAAACCACTAACAGTCACTAACCAATTCAATATCTGTCTGCCAATTTTTCTCAGGTTATCACATCTTTCCCATCTGACTAAATTTGCACTGATTTGTGAAACCAGTTTTTTGTTTGCATTAATCTAGACTTTGCATTTAAATGTATATTTGAAAATGAAAAAAGAAAAGTGATGAGTTGGAGAATGCTTGATATGGACTTCATTATTACTGTTTCTGTGTGTCTCTCTGTCTTTGTTTCTCTCGCTTTTTGCCTCCTTCTTATACTTTCGCCCTGCTTCTCAGTCTCTGAAAGCAAGTTACATCCACAACTGCTAAGAATGATTCAAAGCATCACGCTGAAGAATAAATGGCTCAGCTCTTTTACTGAGATACCCAAATATGCATGTTAACAGTAACTTAATGTGGTATGTGAGAAGATAATTGTATGCACTGATTTTTATATATTGTCAAAAAGCTATTACTTTGCAGTTCAGAGGTTATGAGAAATTGTGGTGGTAGCCTTCTTTACAGATAGCTGATAAGACCCAACTTGGTTTTCTGCATGAATTTTTGGGAATCCTGTGCTGCAAAGAAATAAACAGATGGAGATAGTCTATAGAAGATCAAACAGACACACCTGAAGAGATGGGCTGTAGATTTTGATAAGTGGGCCACTGAAAAAGAGACATAAAAGACGCTTTGATGTTCCACAATAAAATCGGTGTGCTCAAGACTAATGTTTTAGAAGCTTGTAGAAATAGCAGCACTCAGTGCAATCGGTTAGGAAAAACATGTCAGCAGAAATGGGAGTAAGCATTTTTTACATGGATGAGGTTAATGGATAAATTAGTCATACTGAATGTTTTTTGGGATTAAAGAAGGTATGTCATTTTAAACATGATGGGACAGACATAAAGCAATTATAGGAAGGGAATGACTTTTTGTGAAAATAATGACCAAATGTTAAAACCTAAACTCAAGAAGGGAAGGGATAGTTTTTGGGAGGTAGAACAATAGTGCACACTGAAATATGCCCCTTCCCTGATGGGAGGGTCTGGGCTCAGTGAGGTACAAGGCAGACAGAGTAGTCACACAAAACAGGACTAACTAATATATATCACAGAACTCAAAACTAAAAAGAATTAGGTGCAACTTCATGTTATTGGAACATGCAAAACAGTATTCACAGACATTCTAGTGCCTCAGATAAAGACCTTTTAAAGACTGCTCTGCTTCTCCAGATGAATATAAATGCAAAAATAATGTAGCATTTCTAATTAAAAATAAGAACAAGCTCTAAAATTAAATCGATCATATAAAAATGTTTTCCAAAGTTAGTGAGAATTCAAACCCGCAGGGCTACTGTTCTGTATTTCAAAATATATATTCAGCTTCCTTAATATCTAGCATTTTTCCAGCACCTTCTCTTCAATGATGGCTTTTTCAAATTGCACTCTGTAAAAAAAGTACTTAAATGAGTATATAAAACCCTCATATACTATTTTGACATGCTGTCAGTATAAATGTTGTTAACACAGTCCCTAAAAGGGCCCTATATTATCACTCTAACAACCTTTCTTTTCACTTTAATATAAGTGGCACCCAAATGTAGTTCTGTATACACCAGCATTTTCTTGGAGAAAGTAAAAGCTCATTCTACCTAACATTATGTTCCATCGGCCATACTACAGATATTTCAGCGACTATGTCTGTGGGTATTGACCAGCTGCTCTGAGATTTACCTTCAAATTAACAGTTTATAACTTTTGCACAGGAATTTTGTCCATTAGCATAAGAAACTGGTACCCTGTATTGGAGTCTATCAATAGAATATGCTAGTGATAGCATATATCTAAAGTTAAATCCACGCTGAGTTGAGAAAACTGACTCAAAGCAGTGCAGTTCCATTTAGCACAAATTGATATGGGATTCTTGTTGAGTGCTTGCTCAACCTGAGAGACGTCTCACAGGCCACACTGACTCTCATTCACCCTAGAATCAAATTCCAGTGCACTGCACATGCATTCTCTTTTCAGGCACCCACTCTTTGTTTTGGTAAGCTCTCTCCATTGACCTAAACAAAATCACACTTACTCCAAATTCAGAATGCAACACAAAAAACACTTCTTCATTCAAGAAAAAACTAACAACTCTCCCAAGGACAAGTGGTGTTCAACAGCAAACAAATAATCCAAAAATACATCATTATCTCATTAATTCAAATCAGCCAATAAAAAACAAACAGCAGTAAAATGCATCACTCATTTAAAAATACCCCATCCCTTTAGTATGGGTTTGATGGATAATATAATTGGTCCATTTTGCATTTAGATGAAGGTTTGAAGAAAGTGGTAGGAGATAAGCCCAGTTATGTTTTTAAGAATAGGAAAAGCCTTAAAAGACAGTTATGTTATAAAAATAAGCCCCAGAGTGATAGTCTTATAAATACCTTGGGCTTAGGGACTAATAGGTGTATGAGTTGTAATTTTTGTAGATATATAGGTGTTTCCACTAGCTTTGTTCATCCTACTACCCACATTAGATATAAGTTCAGAGTACGAGCTAATTGTAGAAGCAGGGATTTAGTATATTTGGCCAGCTGTAGAGTCTGTAACTGTTTCTATATAAGTAAAATGAACAGATCCCCGATGGAGTGTGTTAGGGAGCATCAGTATAGCATTAACAGACAAGATATACATAGTGCTTTAGCAAAACACTGTGTAGAATATGGGAATGAGCATGTTTTTGGTTTTAGAGTAGTAGAAATGGTAACACCTAGTGCCCGGGGTGGAGATCTTAAGAACTACACTGAGGGACGTGAGTTGTACTGGATTATTACTTTACAGGCTGAGAAATATCCAGGTATTAATGGAAGGACTTCCATCAAACCCATACTAAAGGGACGGGGTCTTTTTAAATGAGTGATGCATTTTATTGCTGCTTGTTTTTTATTGGCTGATGTGAATTAATGAGATAATGAATGTAGTTATATAAATATATGTGATTTTAGTATGTGGTATGGTCTGATGAAGCACAGTTGTCTGTGTGAAAGCGCTTACCTATTTACTAAAACAGTTTTAGTTATATGCTCTTGGCTGTGGCTTGGTGTTCTTCGTTACTTTTTGGATTACTTCTTCATTCAAGCCAAATGAGACCGCTTCAACAGAGAACATATCACCTAGCATGTGATCCCTACTACCTTTCCAAGTATGTTTTCATCTCTCAGATTTACAGAAGATTGACCCACTTTAGAAACAAATATATACACATATATATATATATATATATATATATATATATATATATATTGTATTTTACACTGTGCTTGTTCAACAGAGTGCGTGTGTGTGTGTGTGTGTGTGTGTGTGTGTGTGTGTGTGTGTGTGTGTGTGTGAGTGTGGGTGTGTGTATATATGTGTGTGTGTGTCTGTGTGTGTGTGTGTGTGTGTGTGTGTGTGTGTGTGTGTGTGTGTGTGTGTGTGTGTGTGTAAATATATATATATATATATATATATATATATATATATATATATATATCTACAGTGTTTTTCTTTGTAGCTTGTCTGTACTACTCTGTTATTACTTGCTTACATGTCTATATTTTGGGTTTGTGAAATGTTTTGTATTTCACCCAGGCTGTGAGGTTGAGTCTAAAATTTATCAATATTGATTAGTGCACTACCCCAGTAAACAAATATAAATGAATAAGTGAATAAATAAATAAATATACCTAGCTCTAACCTAGATTTTCTCACAGAACTAGATAGTATGCATTTCCATGAATAAATGTTCTTAGCCTGGGGAGATAAAATAGAAAAAAAATGGTATCAGCTTATTGGCAGAGACTTAATAGTACTCAGTAAGTAGGTTATATGTGAATACCTCAGCAGTATAAATGATTATTTATATTAATGGCACTCAGATATGCACTCCATTAGTGTTATATATCCATCAAGCAATTATTCATTCCCATACTCTTCCATCCTTCTGTGTATATTATACTGCATTGTGGGATAAAGAAGAAGAAATTCATATTTTATTGTATATATTTTCTCATCATCTAACTAGGTCACTGTAGGATATTGCTGATGGAATTAGAATGCCTGTCATTTGTAGCATAAATAAAGCTTGTATTAGTTGTCAAAACATGTTTCAGTAGACTTCCTGATTTTAGCAACCATTTGAGTGCTAGAAGATTGAGTTGCCAGTGTCAGCTCTCCTTGGGGCTGGGATTTTGATCAGTCATGGATTCCCTGGAAGAGAAGAATGGATGTTGCCTTAACTACAGGCAAGCTGATAAATGTCAGACACTGAAAAGGAAGGAGATGATATTTAGCACACTTGCAGAAATGATGTCATTAAGTGTTCTGCTCCAGTTAGATTTCCTTCTCCTACCATTACAAAAGGATTACTTCCCTGGTCACACATGTGATGTCTTCTTTCCTGGCTCTTTCTTTCAGGGAAGCAGTCACTTCATTAAGAGATACAGAAAGGTTATCACTTCCTTCAGAGTGGTGGTCTACCTGTCAAAAGGGATGCATAAGGCTTTCAACCCATCTAAATGGAAGGTATGAATAAATTCATTGAGAACTTGGACTGATCAGTGGTGGATATACGTAGCCAAAATAACCAAAAAAAAAAAACAAAAAACAAAAAAAAAAAACAGAAATGGCTCAGTACTTTAAACAAAGAGATTACTATGATTTTAACCTTGCAAAATACTACCTAGCCATGTGTTATGTCCATGGATAAAGAAAAAAGATAGTGACTGCTTAAACAAAAATCTTGCTGTAAATCTAAATATGTATATTGGCTACATTTGCTTTATAGTGGAAAAATTGCTAGTTAGAAAGTTACATTTATAAGCAAAAACAAGATACTAAAATAACTAACTGTACTAAATATACCCTTTTTAAATTTATAATTGACATCCAGACAAGTCAACCATACCTAACATAGTTTAGCCTTTTTTAACCAGCAGCTGGCTGTTGAATTCACAGTTTGAACCTTGGGATTTAGTTTGTCTTTTCGTAAAACATATCTTTACCATTGTCTTCAGAGCAAAATCATTGATTAAGCAACCATAGAAATGTCGATAGCTTCAGAAGAACTAGCATATATCAGTGTTTAGACCCAAGTCTTGCTTATATTTCTTGTTAGCATTAACCATATCTCTCAAAAACTCAGAGAAAGAAATTTGGACAAATCCACAAACAATAGGGGGACAAAGGCCGAGAAATAGCGACACTTTTTAAATATTGCTCTTACAAGCTTAGAAAGTTGATAGAATAACAGGTTTTGCAATAGCATGAATTTTTCTGAAGGATATGTAGTCTTAAACTCAAATGTCTGCCATCATTTTCTGACTTCAGTCTTCAATAATTTGCCAGAAATGTGTCAGAAAAACCACAATTTTATGAGAAATCGACCAAAGATATAAGGTAAAAATCTGGACAGTTGAGAGGTATGATATTAACATTTCCTCTTATTCATCTCTTGAAGCATTTTACATGAAAATGTGAACTTTGTTTTTAAATGGCTTGTTTCAGTTATTTTATTTTTTATATGTGTACAAAAACACAGATATGACTTCCCATTAACTTTGCCGACACCCTCATTATGAGAATGTACTAAAATCTTTAACATGAAGTGTTAACTATGCTTCTGAGTCAGACAGACTCTAAAGGAACTGAATAGTAGCAACCACATATTCACTAACATATGTTATATAAAACAAAAAGGAATGGGTAGCAGAAATATATACATTGTAAATGCAATGAAGGTAAAATATAAGTCATTATGTTTTTTTTTCTGAAGGTTGCTTTAAATTGTCAGCATATAAAGTGAATGTACAGCCGAACTGCAAAGTAAGCTCTTTACCTACTGTTTAAATGTAGTCAACCTACAGATATGACAATAGCATTCTAGTTGTTTATGCCTCTTTTAAATTATCTTGTTTTTTTATTATTACAGTTTGCTTGCTAAGTGTGAAATACAGGTCAACCAGTATATATTCTGATGGCTTATTGCCTAAATCTTCTGATTAAATTACCTGTCAAAAGACTATCTATTCTAATTTTTGAAGACTAACAGCTTGATAAACTTTTACTACTTAAAGTGTTCATGCTGTATAATTAATAGGGTGCTAATTAAAAACAAAGGGAGCACAAGTCTAAAAGCTCACTTTCAGCAGTAAACGTGCCCTAAGTTCACAGATATGAAAAATACAAAATAAAATTTTCATGTAGAAGTATTTAAGTGGCAGTAACAATAGTTACGATGTTAAGGAGGACTTCCCTGTAGAACTGGTCTAGTGGCTATATGTAAAAGCTGCTTTTTACCAGTTCTGCCTGTGCCTACCAATTACTGTTCTCTTATTCATATCTGAACTACTTTCAAGTGTTTTAAAGTTGCTGTTTATCTGCCTTGCTTTTCTCACTATCTTCATGTTTTGCATAGATAATCTGTATCCTTTGCATATCTTTGTTTGCATAGTCACCTTTGACCCTTTTACACTGCCATGTCCAAAGGCTTTCGCACTCCACAGCTTACACTTGTGCATCTACTCTAAGGAAAACTTTCTATGCATGATAATTTGAATAGGAGGAATACCTTAATTGTTGAGGCAGTATATATCGACCATTATTTATTTAACTGTAAATATTTCCATAAGCACAGCTGGATGAAAACTACATGAAATGAAATGCTACTTCATCTAAAGTAGCACCTCTATGTCTGCCTTTTGCTGACTTCTTCACCATCCCAGAGAACACCAGTTCCCACAACTGCTTCTTCACTACCTCTAGAATTCACTACTTCATGCTCTACTTATAGCTTTGCCACCTCTCAAACTGATTTATTTTCTGTTGTTTGTGTATTTGATCTTGCTTTTCTCCAATAGTTGTTAGCTTTTTCCTTTATGTGAAATATCACTTCACCTTATCTCTCAACCTCTTTACACAAGAAATTTGGACAAAGCCTAGAATAATGGGGGGGACAAAGATCCAAAAAACGTGCAGATTTTAAATATTGCTCTTAAAAACTTACAAAGTTACTAGACTAACAGGATTTGTGTAGCATGCATTTTCTGTAGTATATGAAGTCTGAAACTCAAATGTATGTCATTATTTAGTGACTTCAGTCTTCAGTGATTTCCAATAAATCCATAAATTTTATGAGGAACAAACCAAAAATATTTAGCAAAAATCTGGAAATTCTGAGAAAATCATTACAATTGAGAGGCATGCACCTCACACTATCATTTCTCTCCCCTATTAGTCCCTCTAAACTATAAACCTGTCCCTCTTCTCCTCCCAGACTCATATTAAGCACAATGCCAAGTTCTTTTGTCATATAATATTTCTTTCACTTTTATCTCACCAAATTTTTCTCTGTTTTTTTCAAATACCGCATTCTGTCTGCCACATCATATAAGTATTTATATCTTAACAGAATTCCTACGTAATTGATAGTTTTTGTAGCACCTCTTTCGCTCGTCAATTTGTGGACCCTGCTCTATTCACCCTCATCGTGGTCAGGCTTATTCCACTCCCCTAGCCAATCCCCAATTCCTGCCTACACCTGCTACATTTAACTGTATACTATCCTAAACTGCACTCCACACACACACACACACACACACACATATATATATATATATATATATATATATATATGTCTCTCTCTATATTTCTATATATATATATATATATATATATATATATATATATATATATATGGTTTCATATGAAACCATCGAAATTACATTACATCGACAATGACAACATCGAGACAACTACATCGAAATGAAAAACCAGTGAAAATGGAAATCGTTGACATTCACAACATCGAGTTTGTGGAAAGTGCACAACATACAGTATCCAAGTTATGAATATAGTCCGTACATACTGCAATGTTAGGAAAATAAACAACGGATTCCATATCCGGTTGGGTGACGTATTTAGCAACTGCTTTCATGAGTAACAGAACGTGAAACCACAATTACATACTGCAATGTTAGGAAAATAAACAACGGATTGCATACTGTCGAATTGTGTGGTTTGCACTATGTTTCAAACACCGAGTTCAGGTGTCAGTTTATATTTGAAAGTTATATATATATTTAGTTCCAGCATATAAGTTTGCTATTGGCAATATACGTTTTAATTTGGAGTTCCTGACACAGAACACTAATGGGATCTTAAGTGGATGTAATCCGTTGTTTAATGAGAAAAGGCTGCCAGTCTGTGTTGATAACTAAGATTTTGAGTCCACTGATTTTTTTAGTTAATAATCTTTGAGGTCTCTTAAATTGTGTGATATGTTTAGATAAATACTTGCCAGGAGGTGCATTATATTCAATAATGGGTTTGATAAGATATGAGTAAAGGGGGATTAAGACTTCTCTGGATGTAGTGGAGATTCCTTTGAAAATTAAATGGGCCAGATTAAAAGGCTTTCTGAACTACTCTGGAAACATGATGGTCAAATGATAAGTAATTATCAACAAGAGTATGTACATATAGGTGCATCTCCTATATGATAAAAGTGTTTTGTTTACCAAAATGAAATATGCAACATTTTTTACATGTAATTTGAGACCATTGTCCTTGCACCAAGTGTTAACATGGTCTAAGCTCTATTGGGGCAATTGTGAGTCAGTTTAAGATTGAATAACAAAACCCAATTTACAGTCATCTGCAAGCTTAGTTATCCATAAGTGAGAAGTGACTGTTGCGAAGGTCTGAGAAATATATGCCAAATAGGAGAGGGCCCAAAACTGAGCTCTAGTGCACTGCTGGTAACTTTCTTTCTTTCAAAGGTGGCATCTTCTACTCTAACCATATGGTTTCTGTCAGAACATCAGTTAGCTATGCATTGCACAGTATAAGAATTTATATTCAGATTTACAAGTCTATCAATAATGCCTGCATGGGGAATAGCATCAAATCCCCATGTGTAAGATCTATAACCTAAGCGATTTGACACAATGACGTACAATAAAAGGCATTAGAAAAAGTTTTTTTTTTTCTTCCCCCAGTCAAGGCACCATTGATTGACACTATTTTAGATTTTAAACTTTATGTTAGAAAATTAAATTTACATTATGGTTTTGATGGGGTTGAATTAAGGGAAAAACAAAAGCCAGCACCATATGAGTAAGACAAACCATATTTATTGTGGCACCACCATACAAAATCAGACCGGTTTCAGCACTTTTGCCTTCTTCAGTGATACAAACAGAAGCACAGATTGATATCATTTATACCCTGATAAATTAACATTTAAAGCAACAGCAACCATTACAATCAGGGCTATATTTTAACAAACTTTACAGATGGTCATTAAGCCCTGGGGAAAATAAACCCCCAAGACTAATGATCCAAACTTTTTCTTTTTTGTTTAATATTACACGACACCCTGATTTGTTTGTCCTGTCCCCCCAGATTTTATCAATAATCATGAAGTGAAATTTAACATTGCTGTGTTTGAGAGTATGCTTAACTAGGGCGATTGATGTACGTTTATTCTGAATGTCACTTAGATGTTCAGGCATACGAATACGCAAAGGTTGTGAAGTCTGCCCTACATAGAAGGAAGAACATAAACATGTGGCTAGATATATCAGCCAATCTGATCCACAGTTTGCAAAAAAAACAATATCATAGACCCTGCTTGTATTTTTACTAGAAATTTTTTTGTCTTTAACATATGTCTACACAAAGAACAATGCCCACATGGAAATGATCCAATCAATTTTTCCCCAGTCAAAGTAAGCTGTTGTTCTGTACTCCGGCCCTTATTGCTCCATTTATAATGGTTAAAATAAAAGCCCAATGTTCGCCCTCCCCGATATGAAAATTTACATTTTTCTGTAAGGAGATTAGAGAGTTCTTCATTAGCTAACAGAATATTCCAATTTTGATAAATAGTGTCCTTGATGATGTTAATATTTCTCCAATAAGTGGTGACAAACCTGATAGTATTCTCATCACCAAATGTTTTCCCATGATATTTCAACATTTCAGACCTATCCCGACTTGCCACCCACTTTCTGGCTAACATAATGTTACTATGTTGATATACCCTCATAAGAAATCTCTGAGTAAGGTCATCCACAAAATGCTCATAGCTTTCTGCTGTAGAACAAACCCTTTTGACCCATAAAACTGTGACTTTGGTATACTCTTGATGACATGCCATGGATGAAGACTAGTGGCATGCAACAAATTATTATATTGTGGATATTTACAAAATATCTTAGATGACAATGTATTGTCATTATTCCTAATAACTGTTACATGCAAAAAGTTTATCTGTTGTAAATCCATACTGAGAGTAAATTCAATACCCCACTTATTTTCGTTCAGGTATTGAATGAACTCCAATAGATATTTTTCATCACCACACCAAATTAACCAACAGTCATCAAGATATCTTCTCCAGACATCTATTTTGGGCAAAAAGATATTATGTGAGTTGTCATAAATGAGAAACTCCTCCAAATAACACATAAACAAATCAGCATATATGGGGCAAAGGTTCCTTGAAAATACAAAACATTTTTAGTTAACACATGTTCTGCCATGCATATTAGTAATGTGTTAAAACCTGGTGGATAAATATCCACTTTTTCCCACCAGTATTTGATGGCTTCTAAACCAGCCCAGTGAGGAATACTGGTTTATAATGCTGCCACATCTAATGTGCACAACAGCCAATCTGTCTCCAACTGAGAGTCTGACATTATTCTAAGAAATTCAGTCATATCCTGAATTCTTGATCTAACTAACCTTAATAGAGGCTGTAGATGTTGAGTCAAGAAGACTGAGAGGGGTTCAGTAAGGGAACCAATGCCAGAAACAATCGGCCTCCCTGGTAGTCTTTACAAATTTTTATGGATTTTGGGTAACAAGTAGAGGACTTGTTTCTGGGGATCATCAACTACCAATTGTTATTTAGTAGAGGGTGAGATCACTCCCTCTCTACATGCCAACTCAAGAAATGAATCAATCTCTTTTTAAAACAAATTGTGGGGTCAAGTGGCATGAACATATAATGTCTAGCACCCTTCAACTGCCTATGTGCTTCTGTTACACAATAGCTGGTGTCCATAGCAACCACCGCCCCTCCTTTATCAGCTGGTAAAATTGCAATATTTGTATTGTTTTTCAAAGTTTTAAACACATGCTGTTCCTCAGCTTAGTTCTGATTCAATATCCTGGATTGACAAATCTTAAAATGTAAATCCTTGATGACTGATTCCTGAAATATCGATACATATTTATCCCTAAGGGGCATAAAACTTGACTTTTGGGCCCTATCCTGTGAACCAAAATACAATTTTAAATTGAGAATGTGAAAAAATGCCAAAATATCATCAACCACACTATCATCATTAACAAAAAAGCCCGGGATATATTTAAGTCCTTTATTTAATAACTGTTGTTCAGCTTCTGTTAAAATCACAGAAGAAATATTGTGAACATTGTACACATTGTTCAACAATGTCCTAATATCTGTAACAGCATCTCCACATTGTCTATGCTTGTTATGCTTCCTACCTCCTCTGTGCTTTTTGGAAATAGGGGACCCCTGAGTAGGAACCTGTTCAATGTCTGTGACCGACGAATCATCCCCAGAAGTACTACTATAATCTGCACCAGATTTTTTAAGAATTGACCTGAGTCTTTTTCTCTTAGGTCTTATTGAGTTACCACCCCACCAAACAGTTTACCCCATTCATAATCCTTTACATTATGATTAAATTTCTGAATCTTTTTAGTTTTGAAAGATTTTTCTAATGTTAATAAATCCTTGGTGAGCTTAGTAAGACATACCTGATACTGGGTTTGCCCCTCATATGGTTTAAATTCGTCACAAGCATGCTGCACATCTACACAATTATTATCTATCATGCGCTCATAATAAGATGACAATATATTGACAAAAGTCATTGATACATCTTGCTGTGCTTGAGCCCACTCTTGGGTCAGTATATCCTCTGCCATACTAACATAAGGTTGTATTCGAATTCTTAACCCCCTTGGTGTGCTATTCTTAGCCTGACAGGCTTTGAATAATTTTAAATGCCAAACTTTAGTATGTAAGTTAGTTATACTTCTGGTTAGCTTATCAAATAGTTCTGTACAATAATCACCCAAATTCTGAATGCCAGTGTCACCACTTTATTCCCCGGGTACTGTTAACCCAAAGGCATGTAAATCATGCTTGTCCGCAGACAGACCCTGTAAGATGGTAACCAGATCCATCTGAAAAGCAACTCAAAATCACCTTTCAAATGAACACTATGTCCCACTCGGATTTGGATTGTCCCCGACTGAACACCTTTCTCTCATTCAAACAATTGTACTGTAAACGATGTATCAAAATATATCATAAATGTACATGTACTCATACAACATTCATTCCCTTGTACATACAGGGATCTAGCTAGTGTAAAATAGCCCAAATAGTAATTGACTAATGTTCATTTTACTGTTTTTCGGAAGCACAAGAAACAAATATTTATAATGAAACAGTCAGCAGACCCTCCCATCCAAATATAAAAGTAGCTATGTTGTCCAAAAAGTATATTGAACAGAACAAACCACTACAGTTGGTATATAATGTCCAAAACAATCAACAAGTGATGATGGTCCAAACCTGTGTTTCACTTTGATGTATCAGTTCCAGACCTGAGTAGGCGTTATGTCCCCTCCTCACAAGGCCCAAAATCAAAAATTTGTGCATCCACTTCATATATATTACCACGAATATTTAAGATTTACTCGCACAATCATGAACTTCCTGTACAGCTATATTCATAACAGTCACTAAATGTCACCAACCAGTAATAGCCCAAAAAATATCAGTAGTTCCAAACAATAGTGGAAAAACTGTATATACTGCCAAAATATGCTGTAATTAATTGGCACAGAGCATTGTATGTCTAACTGAACATCCACGACCTTTAAATTTAATATTGTCATCCACAGGTTGGGCAATAAATGCTACAACGTCGTCCACCCAAGTTATTAATCCATCCTTTTCCTCTTATAATCCACGGGTTCGGTAATAAATGCTAAAACATTGCCAACCCATGTACTCCAGCCAACAACTGCTTCTCACATTGGTGATAGGGGAAATGGTGCTCCAGATAAGCAGTACATCACTATTCACACCCTCATAACCACTCCTCCATTATTCAATACAGTCCACTTTGAGGTTTAGTCTAGAGAGCAGCTAGCCAAACTGGATAGCAAACATTACACGATGAAAACAACCCCAACAGTAAAAGGATAAATTTCCATCAGGTGATACAGCCACAGACCAACAAACCATGCTTACTCAGAGATCCACAGTGAGGTGAAGCAGTAACTTAGTCCAAACCCCCCCCCCACCCCCGCAAGTAAGGCTGGTGCAAAAGGCCAAAAATCCTCAATATTATGCAAAAACAAAAGCCAGCACCATATGAGTAAGACAAACCATATTTATTCTGGAAACACCATACAAAATCAGACCGGTTTCTGCACTTTTGTCTTCTTCAGTGATACAAACAGAAGCACAGATTGCTATCATTGCTATCATTTATACCTTGATAAATTAACATTTAAAGCAACAACATCCATTACAATCAGGGCTATATTTTAACAAACTTTATAGATGGTCATTAAGCCCTGGTGAAAATAAACCCCCAAGCCTAATGATCCAACCTTTTTCTTTTTTGTTTAATATTACATGCCACCCTGATTTGTTTGAATTAAGGGCCAACACAGAATGTAAGAAACCTATCAATATTAATCCAAAACTAATGCTTACATTAAATGTATTTAATGAACTTTGTGAGAATGACATTAAACTTGTCTGTAATAACTATAATAAAGTTACAGTTAACAACAATAGGAGAGTTTTTTGTGACAAACGAGAATTAGAATCTCTAAAAAATCTTAGCAATAACCAGCAGTATCGGTTTATGAAAGCCGATAAAGGGAATGGGTTAGTTATTATGAAGGTGTCTGATTATCAAACCAGTATAAAAAGTCTGTTGAATGATAAAAAAGTTACCAACTTGTCAGCAAAGATATGGTTAGAAGAAGCTTTTCTAATATTGATAATCAGTTGATGGAATTGTTGAACAGGAATTATATTAATCTGGCCACATATGAATTTCTTTTTATTGAAGAGCCTATGTTAGTTGTTTTATTTGGAATACCTAAAATCCATAAGAATTCAACTAACCCTCCCTTTAGACCAATAGTGTCTGCTAAAAAAGGCAAAACAGTTACTATATCACACTATTTGGACCACCTATTAAACCCATTGGTTACTAAGACACTTTATTTTTTTAAAAGATTCTTGGCAGTTTTTAGATCTTTTAAAGAATTATACTTTTAAAGGAACAGAGACTTTCTTAGTTACTATAGATGTAGTATCTTTATATACATCTGTAGACCAGACTCTTGGTATAGAATTTGTCAAGAATTTTTTAATCGGACATATTACATTTGGAGAGGTTATGGTTCAGTCCATTTGTTTATTATTAGAATTGGCATTAAAGAATAATTTTTTCTTGTTTGACGGGAAGATATAGTGTCAAACTTATGGGGTAGCTATGGGTGCAAAGGTAGCACCTGCATTTGCCAATTTGGTGTTAGGTTGGTGGGAATTGTCCTATCTGACTAAATTGGATGAGTTTAAACATGCCTCTATGTATAGAAGATACATAGATGACTTGTTTTTTATTTGGAATGGGTCTGCTGATGAGTTATACAACTTCTTGGATGATATCAACAAACATGGGCACGGATTGAAGTTTGTAATCAGTGGTATAGGTACTAATGTTCATTTTTTGGATCTTGACATCATTATGAGAGTTGAAGAAAGGAGATTTACCAGTACCCTGTATAGGAAGGATATCTATACTAACAACTTTCTCCACTTTGCTAGTGGACATCCACTCTTCATGAAACTTAATCTAGTTTAAGGACAGATTATATGTCTCAGCAGATTCATTTAAGAACATGACCTTTTTATTTCTGAAACAAACAAACTTATTGCTATGTTTGTTCAGAGAGGTTATCCATATGAGAAGTTAAAAACTATTTTGGAAGAAATTATTTCTGTTAGAATGGAGAAATTTCCACCAATTTTAACCAGTGGCTTTACTCTAAAAATTAACATTGTAGATAATAAAATGAACTGTGCCTTTCCTGTCCCAATATGTTTGAATGTTTATAATATTAAACAGGTTATTTCTAACAACTGGAATGTAATTTTGGGCAACCAAGATTTAGCTAGGGTTTTAGGTGACCATCCCACTTTTATTTATAAGAAAGTAGCTAGTGTGACGTCTATACTGGAGATAGGGGAATATAGGTCACATAAGATAGTAAGTGGCCCAGTGAGTATATATCCCTGTTACAATTGCAGAAAATGTAAGTATATTGACTCTTCCAAAAATATATACTTTACCCACATTCAGAAAATGGTGACTAGCAAAGGTAGATTTAACTGTAAAAGTTGTGGGATAGTTTATTTAGCTTCCTGCACAACTTGCCATAATTTTTATGTTGGCAAAACTATAAGAGCATTATATAAAAGGATTTGCGAGCATTGTTTAGCTATTAAAAACAAGGATTTAAATAATGCTTTAGCTAAGCATACTTTATAATGTGTTAACTTTAAGAAATTAGTTTTCTTTGTGTGGAACTCTATAGATTCATTACCATATGTGTCAGAGTTTAATAACGCCTTAGAAATCAAAGAGTTGAGATGACAAGTATTTTTAAATGCTGATAAAACACCTGGATTAAACAGCACTTTAAATGTTAAATGTCTTTTAAATGATAGGCTTTATTATTAATGTACACACTTGTTTGGGGATTCATTTTAATTTTGTTTAAAAACTGTTTTGTTGTTGTTGTTGTCTTTCGGCTTTTCCCAGTTAGGGGTCCCCACAGCGGAACTCCGGTCTGCTAATGATTGGCAGTAGATTTTTACAAATGCCGAGGTGCCAGCTTGACGTCCAACCTTCAACAAAGGCACGCCCTTTTATGCATGTCTTTCGAATGCCCACCCAACTGCGGGGAGGACATGTAGAGTCCACACAGAAGGCACTCCCCGCACTGCAGCCGAGAATCGAAAGGGAGAACCTCTTGCTGTGAGGCAACAACGCTACTGCTGCACCAAAAACGGTTCAATTAATCTATTTAGTCAAACAGATTTGATTGGATTATTGATGAATGTATATGCATTTAAATGGTGTATCTGGGATTGTGTGTCAGTTCTAAAGAAGTTCGTTGCATTAAATCGAATGAAAGAGGTAAACTATTAATTATGTGTGGACACTTATTTCACATTTTCTTCTTTTTGAATAGTGTCAAAGGCCTTGACCAGTTTAGATATGCTGTATGCGCTGCATAACCACTATCCATTGCATCAGTTATGTTTTCAAAGAAATTAATGATGTTAAAGAGGCAGGACGTTCCTTTGATAAAGCCAAATTGATGATGGTTCAGGATTGAGAGAAGTCTGGGATAATGTACTCCATAGCTTTACATATGAAGCTAGTGAGACTGCTGGGTTGTTATTACCAAGGTCTGTGGTTGGGTCACCTTTGTGTAATTGCATCAAAATAGCTATTTTCCAGGTTTAGGAATGTAACCATTGGAGAGGCTTAGATTAAAGAGGTTAGGTATGGGTTCAGGAAGGCCATATTTGGCACTGATAATCAGCCACCATGGTAAGTTGTCAGGGTCCATGAATGAAGTATTCTTAGTTTTTGAAAGGGCTGAGAAAATTTGTTCCATAGCAATTACAGGGGGTGGCTGGGATTGTGGAACCTGTGGGATACGTAAAACTGTGGCTGAATAAAATTTTCGCTAAATTTCTTAGCTAGGACATTAGATATTTCCCATAGGTCACAGAGTGTAGTATTGCTATGGACTACCTTCGAAGACTTTAAGAAAATTCTTTCTCTTGTTACATAATTTGTTTATATGGATATTCCACTATAAGTGTTTGTTTTTAAACTTCTCATTATATTTGTTGCAGATAGGGACTGCCTTATCAGTACCGCTATTTCACTTGGAGTAGAAGTCAGGGCAGAAGTAGCAGCTTTAGGGGTCTATATTGGATAATCGAACTTTCAAAAGTTCAACTGTCATTTGGTCGACACCATATGATCGAACTTTTAAAAGTTCGAAAAGTTAATAAAAAAAATAAACTACACAAATAACCTACCTGAATGTTTTAAGCAGGGGGGGCAAGCCCCTTGCACCACCAAAGTGGGGGGCTGTGCCCCCCACATCCCCCGCTCTTTGAATATACCAACTCTGAGATCGCACTACAGTGTGGAAAAAAGAAATCTTCCCATTTAGCGCTGTATGGAGATCTCCATTAAAACGTTCAAACGTTCAAAAATTCGATCATATGGTGTCGACCATATGACAGTCAAACCTTTGAAAGTTCGATCATGTAATATAGACCCATCTTTAGAAATAGGATCCTTCAAAGGAGGATTACAGAAGAGTTTAACTCATCAAGAAAATGAAGGAAGTTTGTTTTTGTGAAGTCCCTAAAGACAAGCTATTTACAGGGGAAGTACCACCAGTTTTAAAGGAATAGGTCACTAAATGATCATCTGATTAAATAAGACATGATGATACATTTGGAGCTGTGCAAGAAGGGGCCATATTCATGAGGACTAGATAAAGGATATTCAGGCCTCTAGTAGGATGGCTAACTATTTGTGAAAGAGAGTTAGCATTTGGAATGACAAGGAAGTGCTGGGCATGCCAACCATCGGCTGTGTAAGTCAGCCAGTTTCTTAATGGATAGTTGAAGTCCACTAGTAGAAATGTCTTGGGTTTAATGAAAATTTCAGCTAATGTGTTAATATAACTGTTTTGCTCAGAAGAGGACAAAGAGGGTGTTCTATAGATAGCTATGAAGTGATATAAATCTTGCTTAGGGTGATTTGGACTTCTAGGAGTTCACATGTTGTGCCTCAAGGAAACTATCATGAGGAGAGGATAAACTTGTCTAATACTGATCATCACAATTGCCAGAAGTCTGAAGATGTGATAAGCATTATAGTCATGAACAAAGGGAGCACTTTCATTACTTTGAAACCATGTTCCTGTAACTATACATATATGAATGTGTTCAAGTTGCAGGAAAGCCTCAAGTTGGTCATTTTTTTGTTCAGACTTCTGGCATTGAGTAAAGCTTTATTAATGTGTTCCAAATTGTAATCTATTAGGTTGGAATGTCCATCAGATGGACTCTGCCTAAAAAGGCACTATGGGGACAGCAAAGGATTTAATCAGAATATGAAAGCCTTGGTGAGAGATGTGAAGGCCATTCTTGGCAAAGCAGAAAGACTTGTCAGCCATCTCATCCCAAGCTGACACATACTAGATCCCCCTAGAATGACACCAACTACAAAGTAAATTATTAAAACCAATTAACTTGTCTTTGAATTTCGGCATCATTCTGGCTGATGGCAAAATACAACTCAGGATCAGTGTCTTTCATGTTTCAGACGCATGCTTACCAAGCTCAATCATATCCTTTTGCATGTCCCACTGGGTAAAGTGTCTAAAGTCGTTCACATGCATGTGGGGTACTATCAGGTCATATTTATCAGGCTGGAGGACCCAAGAGCTCTTGTTACAGTCTGGGTCCTGGCTCCAGACAGACAGTTAACTGTCACCCTGTTCTTATCCCAGGACCTAAACAAGAACTCGGTCTTTATCCTGAAAGCACCCCCATCAGATTGCATGCCTGTTCAATATCCACTTTATCAAAAGTATATCCAACTTAACCACGTGCACCACTCACCCTCCCTCCTTTTCCACATCTACCTCATCCACTCATAAAAAGATCCCTTCTCAGAGTACTAATAAATCTTCTTATCTCAGGTCTATCCTATCTCTGCCCAATCAAACTATCTCCTACAATTGCACTTCCCTTGCCCTACAACCAGTCTCTATCTCATTTATAAAAACACTAATGCTCACATTAAAAACTTGCTCTATCTTACCAGATAACCTCCTACCAGAATACTTTAGACTGGCTGCCAGTGCCATAGCTTATCCCATTGGCATCCTTATCAACAGATATCTACTTGAATCGTATGTCCAATTAGTGTGAAAAAAAACCCTACATCATATGTCTGTACAAAGGAGATAACTCTATTCGTGTAACTAACTTATGCGCCATAAGCATTTTGCCCACTCTCTAAAAAATCCTTAAAAATGTGTACACAAGTAGGTTCTTAATCATCTCCTTCAAAATCAGTTGCTACACCCTACCCAATATGGCTTTCAGCCAGGCCAGCAGCACAATTGCAGCCTTGTAATCCTTCATGGACACTGTAAACAAGACTAGGGACTCTGACAAATTTGTCTCCTCACTGTTCCTGACCAATCCAAAACTCCTACATCAACTATAAGTCCTTGGTCTATCATCTCCCACTCTCCAATGTCTTACTAGTTATCTAGCTAACAGATCAATCAGTTAAATGGCAAACCTCCCTGTCACCATATCTAACTAACATAACTGGTGCCCCCCAAAGTACTATTCATGGTCTCCTCCTCTTTAACATTTTCATAAGTAATCTCTACACCTCTTCCTGTCAAGGCTCCCTCATTCAATCTGCAGATGAATTCACAATCTTCAAACAGTCTGTCATACTTTCAACAAACCACACAAGAAGTTTTCTCTTCTACTGACTCTTGGCTTACCAACAGCCAGCTTTTACTTAATCCTAAGAAAACAAAACTTCTCTTTACTTCTACAACTTTTACTTTAGGTAAAACAATTTCAGAATTCTCTCCATGGATAACACAATAACTGAAGTCATCCCACATGCTAAGCTATATGGTGTCATAATACATAAAATCTAAAATTTGATCTTTGTATACAGAAGAATATAAAAAAAAAACATCAGAAACTTGGTATGTTTTTCAGACATAAACAATTTCTAAATAAAGCTACCAGATCCACACTTACCACTGCATACCTCCTACCCTCACTACTTTATGGAGCGCTAATACTCACCAACCTGCAGTGCTCACTAATAGCTAAACTTGAAAATTGCTACAATAAAATAGCTAAATTCACAACTAATGCATCACACCACATTCATCATTGTTACAGCTCTTCAGTCTCTTAAATGGTTAGGGCTTCCCCATCATTTGACTTTCTTACAACTGGTTATAACCCAAAACATTGTTCATAAACCAGCACCCTGTCTTGTCCTAAGCAATATCATACACTCCTATCTCCCCAAAAATACCTCTTCATTTAGAGGATGAACAACTCCTTTCAATTCATAAACCAAATGGCCCACCTATCAATACTCTTCACTTCCTATCACCTCTATACAACCCTGCAACATTCTCACTACATAACTAAGACTTAACCATCTTTCTATCCCCTACATCTCTCTACACTTCATTTTAATTTTATGTCTGTATTTTTAATTAAATCTGAGTAATTGTGCTCACCAAGACTTTAAATATATGTACACTGTACTTTGTTTTTTTTTTTAATTCTTTTATAAAGTTTTGGTACTCTTGTTTGTGTAAACCCATGTACTATGCTTTTATAATGCATCTATGGGTTTTTTCTGTATCTCAAGCTTTTCTCCCTCGACCCTTGCTGAAAATGGAGACCCTTAGCCCAGTCAGTCTTTCACAGTAAACAAATGTCAATAAATAAATAAGTAAATGCAACCTTAGTGTACAACTAAAACAGACTTCCCAACCTCTTAGTACAATAAATCTACACAAAGCAAAAAATAACGAGGGGACAAATACTACGCCCCAAAACAGGAGCATAATTAAAATTTGCTATTATAAACATAGAAAAGTTGCTAGAATAACATGTTTTGTATTAACATGCATTTTCTAAAGGATATGAAGACAGAAAATCAAATATGTGTCACTACTTAGTGACTTCAGTTGTCACTGATTTACCAGAAAACCACATATTTTATGAGGAACAGACCAAAAATATGAGGAAAAAAATGGACACTTGAGAGATAACAGGTTATAGACCACAAGTGAATGTATGGTACATTAATAAGCTTAAGTTTTACCATGTGAGTTTCAAACTTTGATTGATCGAGTTATTCATTTCTTTCTTTCTTTTGTTTTATGTCTATTTTCAGGGGAGACCCAAGGTAGTATTCATGCTAACTAGGGTCAGGGAACTAGAGAAATTCAGATCTGCTGTATGCACTCATGTCTCAGACATTTAAAGAACATTGTCTCACAGCCAGGGATTTGGGCGTCTTGTAGTTCGCCAGGCTGCTGTTCATGCTTGAACTTGACCTAAGTACCTGGGTGATATGCAGCAGCTACATAGAGAAGGAGGAGCTGCCACTCATTTCCTGAACATGTAGCGAAGTCCAAGTGAGGTAAGTGCTTCAGCCACAGGGAGGGAATGGGATGCATTGGGAATGTGGCTTAGCATTTCAGTCAGTGATTGAGGGGGTTAGGCTGTGGACAGGGGGTTAAGGGTTGGGGAACTGAAGAGGAGTTTATGGATAGGATGCAATTTGGGGACTTTAGGTTTATGGAATGGGAGAAATGTTTTAGGTTTAGGGATCGGGATAGGAGTTTAGGGTAAGGGAGTGAGGTTGGAGTTTCAGGTTAAGGGAGGAGTTGTTGAGTTTTAGGTTTAGGGAGTGATCAGGGACTTTGGGTTTGGGGGAATGGGCATGAACTTTAGGAATAGGAGAGGAGCAGACTTTTAGGTTTAGGAAATCATCGGGGAATTTAGGGTTTGGGAGTGGGAGAGGATAGCTAGGGTTAGAGGGCAAGAATTCATACTACAGTAAGGGACCGGGTTGGAGTTTTAGGGTAAGAGTTAGGCCTCTGATAGGGCTATGCAGCTCAGTAGGATCAGGTGGTTGGAGGGCTAGATAATTAAGTAGGATCAATCTAGTGGGAATTAGGGCACTTACCAGTTAGAGCAAGTGGTAGCAAGCAAGTGTGTCAGAAGCTGCTAGCATTCAAACACTTGTAGCAGACCCAGGGAATACAGCTACACTTTTTCTATAAGTATCATGGGATATTCTGCATCTGTCTAAGTTATCAACAATTCAGGATGGATGGGACCTCAGGTTAATGTCTCATGCAATGAATGGCTTTTAAAGTATACTTTTAATCATGCAGTTAGATGTAGAGGTGGTAAGTACCATACAGATTATTTCAGGGATGACTTGTAATTGTTTAATAAGGTGATGACCAGGGTTATAACTTTATTATGTATTTTTCTTTTGCAAAGCTTGGCAAATAAGTATATTATCTTCCATCCTTACAATGACATTAGTCATGTCTGTACTAATTCACTTTTCTGTGATTGGTAATTTCTATACCAAATGGGCAATTTGTGCCGAATGTCTATTTGTTTTGCTGGCTGAATGAGCAAGAGTAGGGTGAGAAAAACCAAGATAACACTGAGCTCCTTAACACGCTGACCCTATGGAACAACTAGATGCAAAGATCTTGATGCAGGTCAGGGCTAGCTAATCGGTCTCATGTAAACATTGGCTATGTTGGGTCACATTGACTAATGTTGATGCGACACCCCAACCCCATGTAAAAATGGGAAAAAAGGAGATAATGAAGAGAAAAATGACATCAGCCTTGCTCACAAGTCTCTGCAACTGCTGGTTCTTAAAATACAGAACAGCTGATTATGCTTTTAATACATTATGGTACCATGCAGAAATAAATCTTAAATCTTAAAAGCAAAAAAATCAGGTTTAAGGGAAATCAGCATGTGATTCTCTGCAAATGGTAGTCAAGCATTCCAGCATTAAAACGCTATATCCTAGTCATAGGCATGTACAAACTGTCCCAAATAATGCATGCAAACCAAAGCAGTAGAGTGAGCAAGGAAACCCAAATCTTTATAAATTGCTGGGGAACTATAGTAAAAAGAAAGGTAGAATCTCTTCCGAATATGGAATTTAGTATTGATCTTCTCGTGAAACATAACGTGCAGTTAGACAGAACTGTCTAGTTTAACAATATTCGATTCATTCTTCATGTGTTTCTCATGAAGCATAACGTGCAGTTAGACAGAACTGTCTAGTTTAACAATATTCGATTCATTCTTCATGTGTTTCTTATGAAACATAACGTGCAGTTAGACAGAACTGTCTAGTTTAACAATATTCGATTCATTCTTCATGTGTTTCTTATGAAACATAACGTGCAGTTAGACAGAACTGTCTAGTTTAACAATATTCGATTCATTCTTCATGTGTTTCTCATGAAGCATAACGTGCAGTTAGACAGAACTGTCTAGTTTAACAATATTCAATCCATTCTTCACTGCTGGTTGTGTATCACTAATACTGATGCTATAAACTGAACACGATTTTACAGGTATATGGATGTTTAATGTGAATGATTGTAAATCATATACAAGGACATTTATACATATTTGAAAATCTCTTTGTGCATTATATGTCAAATACCCAACAGAATGGACTATTAAATACCTCTTATAAATTTAAATTATAATTCAGATTCTGTGCTTACAAATATTTAATGCATGGTGCGTGGTGATTATGCTCTGATATTCAGAAAAAGACAAATTATTTCAACACTATTATTGGCCTGATCATAACAGATGTTATGCACGCCTGCCTCATTTGTTAAGGTCGGGGTCTCTTTCTAGGCAATCAAATCTGCCAGTATTGACCAGCAAATGACAGCATGAAAATAAAAAAAAAAGTCTTTCTGCCTGCTGTTTGTACTGATAAGGTGTCTTTTCCTCTTAAAACTTAGAAAGTAGCTAGAATAATAGAATGTGTGCTCACCTGTATTCTCTAAAGGATACAAAATCAGAAACTCAAATGCATGTCATTATTTAGTGACTTCAGTCCTTCGTAATTTGTCTGAAAACCAACGATTTTATGAGGAACAGACCAAACATAAGAGGCAAAAATATGGAAATTCTGCAAAAATTTGGACATTTCAGAGGTGTGGCAGGATGACTGTAAGCATAAACGGACTGTACTACACTATATTTCTGACAACACTTGCTAAGTGCTTTACAGTGTTGAAAGCCTGCAAAGCACTTAATTTTTTCATGTAACTAGTAGAACATGTTATAGGCTAGTTGCTTTGCTTCCTAGGTGAATTTCTTGGCTTATCTGTCTTGAACAGATAATAAACAGGTTATGACTGGTGACTCCACTATAATCTTCTATATTACTGATATACAAATCAAGCACTGTTTTAGTTCTTTTACATGGTTGACTTCACCGGTTTGCATGTCTTACAATTTTAACATGCATGCTCCACTTCCATAGTTCCCTAAATCATTTTTTAGGTAACAGTGACATCTAGAGACATTTCTTCTACCACCCTTAACTCTTTCTCCTGGAATCCTATATAGCACAAGCTCACCATTACTGATGTAAGCATTCCCCTTACACATTGACATGGCATTAATAACAATGAAGATTAATTTCTTACAACAGACGTTAGTGCAGCTATCTGAATTCAGTAAAACAGAGGAGACTATAACATTGTTAGGCAAACTCCGATATTTATACTGCAGTGCAAGGCATGACAGAGAATAAGGACTTTCTACATTCATGTAAGCAGGCATTAAAAGAAATCTCAACATATTTTATCTTTATTTCCAAATATCATACTAAGTAATGAAAACTATATTACTATAGTAATGATGGTTTAACTCCTAAGGTTTATTCATAAGTATAATTATCTGTGGCTGCTCTTATGGCTGGAACTTAGACTGGGATTTATAGATAAGTGCTGTGCACCTGGGCAGTGCTAAGTTTTGAGGCAGTGACTGCATCAGGAGTCACAGACCTAATCAGACTTTCATTAGACATTGAATAGCACTGACAGTGAGAATAAATGTCTGCAGAATTAAAGACAAGTGTAGTGCTAACAGGAAAAGCAGTGCTAGGCTGCTCTGTGATTGAAGCAGCTCAGTAGAAAGTCATGTGAGCAGAGCAACACGGGTTATGTCGTAATAAAGACAGGCTAGCACAGATGAGTCGGCTTGTACTCATCTGAGCAGTGCTGCTCTGTATGTTCTTCCAGCACATATAGGGCAGCATAGCACTGGGAGACAGATCACTGTGGGCGCAGACAGCAAAGTGGCAACCTTTGTCATCATATAACCAGGATGGAAAGTGGGTATATAAAGTAAGAATGAGAAGAACAGCAAGCAAAGGGAAACATACAAGGGTAATCATAAAGAACAAAATCTCTGGTGGAAGGTGGGGACATATTGCAGTGTAAGAGCGTTTTTGTAAGTTCTAAAGAAGAAGCTAAGTTGGGGAAGGGACAAGGGATAGCTGCAGATGGGATGAAGAGGGAAAGACAGATAGCGAGGATAGGCAAATAAGCATAGTATACAGACTCAGAGAGAGACAGACAGTGGCGGTATACATACAAATCTTAGGGGAAAGGCAGGGGAAAGGCAGTAGATAGACACAGACATACAGAAGTTAGAGAACCGGTGATGGGGGGGGGCTTGATTAAGAAATGGGGAATAGTGCATAAGGGAAAGAAGAAAAAAAAACATGCGAGATAGGGTAGGGTCTTGGTATGATTGGATATCAAGCTCGCCCAAAGAGCAAAAATCTCAGGAATCACTCACCTTGGTGGTTATTATTATAGGCTATTTGCCGCCATCATAACACAATGTGAAGAGTCCACACGCCATGTCAGAAAGTGCTCAACATTTACAAGACTTCTCTTCCTAAATATCAATCTTAGACGCATATGCATAAAATCGAGGGCATACATGCTTGTATTGCCACATATTCCCCAGACATAATCACAGCTACAGAATCATGGCTGAAAAAAGACATGAATGACAATGAAATTACTCCACCTGGTTTCAGTATAGTTAGGCCTGACAGGAAAAATAAGCAAGCAGGTGGAACAGCCATGATCTACAAGAATTCCCTAAATATAACTGCATATGTACCAGATATATCACAGTTTAATAATGCGGAACTCCCTGTATCACGTCTCAGAATCAATAATAGGAAAACACTTTGTTTAGCAGACATATATACCCCAACAGATAAAAACATTACCACAGTGGAAAATGTCCTAAACTGGATATCTCACCATATGCAAGAGGAAAATACTAGGAGACTTAAATATAGACTGGCAGATTATTAATAGCAGATCCCTATCTGAGTCCATAAACCTGTATGGCTTTGCACAGTTAATTACGTCTGTCACGAGGAAGCACAAAAGTATGGTAGGCAATCACCTTTAGACTGGATTCTTACTAACAGACCCAACAAAATTAGGGCAGCCAGTAGCCTTCCAGGCAGCCTAAGTGACCATCAGCCTCCTTAAGCTCTCAGATAATATCCAAGATAAACCTATAATTTACAATCAAGTTCATAACTGAAAAAACTATGACAAACAAACTTTTATCAAATACTTGAGAGTATAACTGGAAAATACTAAAATCTATGCCCTTAGAATCTGCTGTTTCACACTTCAATGAGATATTCATAAAAATTCTCAATAACCTTTCTCCAGTACATACTAAAAGGGTCAAATCCAATCCTGCACCATGGCTAACAAAAAAAAAAAAAAGAAAGTAATGCTACAGTGTGACAAAGCCTGGAAAGAGTGGCTCAAAAATAGAACACAAAATACATTTCAACTTTTCAGGCAACTAACGAATAGGACAAACTAATAAATAAAATACGATAAACAAACATTACAACATCTTCCAAAATAAACATCAAAACAACCCAAAACTCTTTTGGACATCCATACAAACAAAGCATTAACTCCTGCTTTTAAAAAATATAGGGGGAGGATGGTGTGGCCTTAGGTATGGACATCCCAGTGCATACTATACACACCCAGAGCATACTATACACACCCAGAGCATACTATACACACCAAGCGACTCATTATCTGTTTTGATCACAAGTGTACATGTACTGGCATGGTTAAATGAGGGAGTCAATGCAATTCACTTTGCACTACACTAGAAAATGAAATGCTACTTCAGGTTGTCTGCACACATGATATGTGCATCCTGGACAAAGGTGCTGTAGACAAGCATTGTTTGCACAAGATTTGGCAAGGACTGGTGCATGATTTGAATGCTGTGGGCAACTATAATGGGTCTCTGCAACAGGTTTGGTGAAGTGTTATTGATATGATTCTTCATCCAAAGGAAAAGTACAGGACATTACGACAATCTGATCCACCACAGGGGGTGGACTACCAACTCTGAAGTAGCTCTCTGAATCTGAGGAGTTTTTTCTCACTCATGGCCAGGAGGAGCAGGTCCTCATACCTGGGAGAAGCTTGGATGTGTGAAATGAGCTGGCATCAACTACCCATGTATCATTCAGTGAAGCATCTATTTAGTAATGTCCCCTGCAGTACAATGTAACACACTCCACTGCATGACTGAAGGAATTGATCGGCAAAGGCATGTCTGTACATGAATGCTTCCAGGCACCCATTTTGTGCTACTACAACAAACTGCATGATCATGTATGCTATGGCTGTAATTTAATGTGCAGTGCTATGCAAACTGCAAAGGTTATAGGGGCATGTGTGTGTGGTGATGGTGAGGCAATGGTGTCGTGTGTGTGTCCCTGCTTTCACATGTTCCACTAAAATGTAGTTCAGCACAACAGATCAACATGGGACTGATATCAGCTGGGCACCTGCAGTTGGGAGTAACGGCAACATACAGATAACATGGTTTGATGACACAGTGGTACTGTTTGCAACATTACAGGGGGCAGGGTCACCCACATTCACCATAACAGAGGGCCTTGTAGATGAACAAGCTGGACATACAGCTTTATGACAGAATGGTGGACATTTGGCACCCAAAATTCCCTTATGGGCTCCACCTGTGTCCCCAGTGCACATTAGACTGCTTACAGTGTTCCTGTCTACATGGAAATAGTTTACAGCCTGCTGAGTTAGACATTGGTGGCATATCAGGTACTGTCTGTACCTCATCTATTGATGCAAATGACAGTGACAAGTAACACTGCAGGCACTGGCTCCAACATTGCAATGACAAGTAACATTACAGGCACTGGCTCCAACATGGCAGTGACAAGTAACATTGCAGGCACTGGCTCCAACATGGCAATGACAAGTAACATTGCAGGCACTGGATCCAACATGGCAATGACAAGTAACATTGCAGGCACTGGCTCCAACATGGCAGTGACAAGTAACACTGCAGGCACTGGTGCCAACATGGCAATGACAAGTAACACTGCAGGCACTGGCTCCAATAGTAGTTAATAATATGTGCTGCTGAGATGCTACTTTTGCTAGTCCAGGCTTTGATTCTCTTAGCTTCTATTTGCCTACTTTGTGACGTAACTAGACAGTGCTCCCAGGCAGTGTCTGAGAAAAGTCCCATGTGCAACAGTGCTCTATATCTGGTTAACAAATGAATACGTACAGCATGATAATCAAATGGTGCAAAGATAATGGTCTCAAACTAAATAAGAAAAATGTAACATGGTTAATTTTGGTAAACAAAACATTTTCACTTACTATATAGGCAACACACCCCTCCAATTAGATACTATCTTAAAGCATCTAGGCATGTTTGCTGATAATTCCTTATCATATGACAATCATGTCTCTAGTAATTTAGAAAGCCTTCTATATGGATAATCTATTTTCCAAATACATCTTCAAAAGCTACAAAGATGTCTTAATTCTTCTTTACTTGAAGAGCCATTATTGGCTATAATGCACTTTTTGGCACATATTTGTCTAAACATATCATACAACTTGAGAGATCTTAGAGAGTTCATAACTAAAAAGTCATGGCCTCAAAAATCTTAGTTATGAAGACAAGCTTACAGCTTTCTCTTCTCATGCAGTCTGTTACAGACTCCTCCATGGAGATCTGTGCCTAGCCTTTTGAGCCATAAAACATCTAATCCTCTCTGACCTCCTATTCCTTCATAGAACAAATGGTACTTCAAATATCCAATAAAGAAACTAAACCTACATTAGCATATAAATAAGACATGTTGGTATGATAGGTTCCTATCCCAGTGTATTTGCCACCTCTGGAACAAACTTCCACTACACTTCAAGCAGAGTAGCAGCACTCTTGCTACCTTCATGGTAAGCGTAGATAATTGGATGGGCACCTAAAAATATCCACAGTCTGTCATTTCTTCCCCTCTTTGAGACTGAGGAGGAACTTTTGAATAGGTTTGCTTGACTTGTAATGGTCAGTAAACTGATTGGCTAGTACTTACCTATGGACCTATGGACCTATAAAAAGCAGAATGTTACCCACACATATTCCTAATGTCACTGTACTCTGTCTCCACCAAAGAATGTTTTTATCAGTAAATTACTGTTGCAGGGGAGTGTATAGGTAAGTAAGCATCCCACCTGCATCCCCTGACCCATTCAGCAGTTAGATGTTGATCCATCTCTCCTGCAATAACCGCAACAACAGCAAAAAGCAGTCACCCTACCAACACCATTCTCCTCACATGTTCCCTGGACACTCACCAAACCAACTGTGGATATGTGAATGTTGTATAACTGTACTCTGCAGTCTCCAAATCATTCATTTTGCAGTAGTAAACTTCTATAGCTTGATGAGCACTAGCATATGGTCACTGCTATATTTATCATTCAATATTGAGGCAACTATGCTAATGAGCATATCAAAGGTAAATGTCTCTGACTTGTTCAATTAGTGCAATGTATACCAGACCAAGGATGTGCTATAAGGCTTGTCCATGTACACAAGCAGGAAAGCCTGCAAAGCATATTGTGCATGCCTTGATTAGTCACTGACCCTTACAGGGACATGTCTATTTTAAGTCATGTCATCAAATCTGGAGGCACTAGAGGACAATCATTCAGTGAGATGTATGATGTTTGGGCTATATACTCTCAGGCCATTGTCAAATACACCCTAAAAATTATACTGGCATTTGAGTGAAGCATACCTCTCAAGCTTCCAGATTTTTGCAGAATATCCATGTTTTTACTTCATATTTTTGGTCTGTTCCTCACAAAATTTATGGTTTTCTGAAAATTTGTTGAGGATTGAAGTCAATAAATAATGATGCACATTTATGTTTCAGGGTTCATATCCTTCACAAAATGCATGATAATACAAAACCTGTTATCTAGTAACTTTTTAAGCTTATAACAGCAATATTTAAAAATATCACCCTTATTTGGGACCTTTGCCCCCCCAATTATTTTTGTTTTGTCCAGATGTCTTGTTTTTAGAGGTTGAAATGTATGGATGAAAGAGAGGATTAGGGAAAGTGGTCCAGAGTCCTACAGGATGTACTCATGAAAGTTGCATTGTATTGTAAAGCAGTGTTACCTATCCAACCAAATGATGGACATTTGATTAATGAACACTCTCCCTTTGTTTTATGTTTTTCAGCTCCTAAGAAGATTAAGGAGAATAAGCTTCCATTCTGGAAGGATATGGCAGGCCTCTGCAGAGAAAATACGTACAGCATGATAATCAATTAACAAATTAAAACGTGCTTTAACAGCCTTGCTTTCAGAAGAGGTTTGCTGCTTGGGATCCTATTATTTTGTCATATTGTAGGTACTAGAGCCTTTGTTATTGAACTCAAACAGATAGATAATGATATTTATGAATATGAATATTAATGTACACTATATACTGATCCTACATGAAGGAAATATAAATGCCATGAAAAGTTTTTTGAAATCACAGCAGTTTTTGTTCTGTTTACAAGTTGGTTTGTAATGTATTTGTATTCTATGGTGATATATATCACCAGTTAAAGAGATGGTTGAGGGTATAGCAAATGCCCCTGTTACACTGACATCTGTTTAAATGACTGGATGTTAGAACATGTTACACATAATATTTTGTTTTACATCCAGTGTATAATGCAATGATCAGAATTTAGAAACACATAGCACAATATGTGTGGCAAAATAGCACAATAAGCAGTAGGAGAAATTCAGAGACATAGTTATCTTCGTCATGCAAGGCCTCAAAATACTGCAACCAGCCTGGTGTTAAAATGACCACACAATGAGATGGAAATGAGCAAGATTATGATAATAAGGAAACTGCAAATGCAAATAAGGGCAAATTGTACTTCTCAATCTCTTAGTGTAAGAACAAAGCCTAAAATAATGGGGGGACAAAGGCCCAAAAATAGGGACAGATTTTAAATATTGCTCTTATAAACTTAGAAAGTTGCTATATGCATTTCCTGAAGGTTCTGAAATCTGAAACTCAAATGTAGGTTATTATTTAATGACTTCTATCCTTAGTGATTTGCTAGAAAACCACAAGTTTTATGAGGAACAGACCAAAAAATATGAGGAAAAAATATGGACATTCTTCAAAAATCTAGAGAGTTGAGAGGTATGGGGCAAACAACAAGATGGAGTGTCTCAGAAATGTATAAAAACTGTATGATAAGCCACAACTGCCAGTGTAGTACTACATCATAAAATTGTGGTGAACAAAGAGAGAGAATAATAATATGTTAACGTTAGAAAACGCATTTGCAGAAATCTATATATTTGAGGCTGTACATTCAGTCAGTAGCTGCAATGGTACACATCATTACCCTCTGTGTTGCCAAAGTATTCAAATGCACCTAAAACTCCAACTTCTCTATGACATGGAAATATTGTGGCCAGAGCCACCATACAGGAGCTGGTACAGATGTGATGTACTCACGTGCAGGCATGTAGGACGCATGGAATACCCACTCCTGTGGACAAAAAGATTTGAGAAGCACTGACAATTCTTGTTACAGTGATGTACCAGAGACCAACAGGGAACACACTAGGTACATCTCAGGCATCTGGCTTACAGATACCAGGAATTCTTTTTTGATACCATGCTATAGTATACTGCGGAGAATATGTGATTTCTGTGAATCGAGGAGGAGAGAAACAACACCATGTGGGTGTTTAATGATACAACCCATTTCCATGAAGTGCAGGGAACTCTGCACTCACATTGCCATCAAAGCCCTCTTGTGACTTAGGGACAGCATATCATCTGTAAGAGATTCCATCCCATCAGCTGGCAGGTGGTCTCCAGTGCACAGAGTATAATATACACATGTATCAGTGCACCACCTAGGCAGTAGCCACAATTCCCCCTTTAACTCCTGTTCAAAAATAGTTCTCACAGGGCTATTTTCTATGTTTGATATGCCAAGGAGCCATGGCTAATGACACCCATAAAAAACTCATTGACTATGGTAGAGAAAGAATACAGCACTGCACTATTGAATGCCAGAAAATACTGGACATGCATTCATACATATAAAGGCCCACTTCCATTGCTTAATTGCTTACAGTCATGTATGCATTAAGAACCTACAGCAAGATATTTGCTGTGTGTATAATACTCCACAGCATGTTTGGTAGGCAAACAAATACAGCAGGTTATTGCCACGAGATGAGAGAATTTGCTGGAACCAGTAGTGGAGGAAGGGTCTGGTAAGTTGTTTGTGGAGAACCAGCTACAGGTGTTGGACATGTGAGATTGGGACAGACTCGCTGGCACACTGGCTAAAAGAAAGCATCTGGTTTACAACTGTAGGCCTGATTAGACATAAAGATTTGTAATGATGTATGCAATACTTCCACCAGGTTAAGCTATACAGTGCATGGACAGGCCATATTGTGCATCAGACACAGGCGTGGTAGTAGAGCAATGAGGACAGGGAACAAGTGTCATCATATGCATGGTGATTTTTATTTTATTTTTATTTTAATCTGTTAACCAGAGGAGAGCATTGATCCCATTTGAATCATTTCAGTCAGCCTGGAGAAAACACAATATATGCCAGGAATAAAGGCAATAGATAAATGACATTATATATATATATATATATATATATATATATATATATATATATAATGTGAAAACACAGTATACACATGCATTAAATATAGAGTGGAATCAGAGTTGGCATGCTGAAAGAATCACAAAGAGTCAAAGCAAAGCATGTAGACAGAAGAAAGGGAATGAAGAGGTTAGGTTATATGACCAGAGAGATAGAAGTTGCATTTCCTAGAGTCTTGAAATGTGTCTTTATTTGTGAATGAAAAATGCAGTAAGAGGGATGTTCTTTAAGAAAAGGAGGGAACAATTCCCATAGTTTGGAACCATGGATTGATAAGACATGGTCTGTGCAAGGAAGCCTAGTTTGGGGATGTTTGGAGGAGAAGACACAAGTGGTTAAGGCTGTATATTGGTACATCTCTGAATAGTCTGGATGTTAGTGGATCATTCTCGATAAGTTTAAATAGATGAGAGGCAAGTATAAAGTCAGCATTTTGTTTCACAGGTAGCCGGTTAGCTTTTTTAATGGTTTTGCAGGGGTGTCCATTTTTGGGTAGAGTGTGATGAATCTGCAAATGCCATTTGAAATGGACTGAATGGTACATATATTGCTTTTATAAACTGCTGCAACTAGCAGGAGACAATATTCTAACTGAGACAGTAATATACATTTACCTATGGCATTTCTACAGGGTCTGATTAGAAAAGCAGAGATTCTATTAACCCAGAAGTGGAGAGAGTTGATTTTTTATGTGTGTAGTCAAAGTGAATTTGGCATTTTGGGAAGGGATCCAACCAAACACTAGGTATTTGAATGAAGTGACATTTTCAATAGCTTTATTAAGATGATCAAGGATTTTTTTAGAGACATGGGGATAGATGTGAGCTTTTGCCTAGTGCCAAAAAGCATTGTTTTTGTTTTAGAGGAGTTTAGTGGTAATTGTTTATCACTGACCCAGTGAATAAGGGCATGAAAACCAGGCTGAAGTTCAAGTTCAAGGGAAGAGACAGAGTGGTTGGAGTGGAAATTGACCTTTATGATTAAGGCCACAATGACAAAAGTTGGCAACAGGCACTTGATGGTGGGTGGGCAAGTTAATGGAGTGTGTGTGTGTGTGTGTGTGTGTGTGTGTGTGTGTGTGTGTGTGTGTGTGTGTGTGTGTGTGTGTGTGATGGCCTGGTGAGTGTAGCAAGATCAGAAGACTGTGCAGGGAGAGGTGGCATTGCCACTGTGGGGTAAGTTTGAAGATGTGGTTGCTGATTGGTCAGATGGTATATCAGTGGAAATAGATCCTGCAGACACCACTGCACTGCATGTGTTTCTCTGTGAATGTCCTGTGACACCCTTAGGTTGACTGTGCACTACCTTTCAACAGGGACATCCCTTTTGAAGAATGTCACTGACATGATGTTCAGCTGTCACAGAGGATGGAGTGCTTTGTAAGTGGGAACAGCCATAGGTATGTCCACCTCATATACCCTACATGCATGAGCATCCATATATGGCCACAGCATTCTAGACACAGATAGTAGACATGGAGGTTGTGATAGTACATGACCTAGTCTATCCCCACCCATCCCATCTTAGGGTGGATGTCTCCACTGGAGGCAAAAGAGGGAAGGTCATGTGAATGTTATTGACCCAGATGTATGCCAGCACATAATTCCCTGGAGGATATAGACTCCCCCTAACATTTTTCAAAACTGCCACCTAAATAGGCAAAGCTCACTCTGATGCTGTCATGCAGCCTACATACTATACTGATCAGGCTCTATAATATCTGTGGTGACATTAGCCTGAGCCTGTACGACTATCCTGCACATCCATTGTATAATGGCCATTGAGACACTCAGCTCAGATTTGGGGTGGGAATCAAGGAATTGCTGGCCACCTGTACACTGCCAATTACTGATATCCCCATGCTTATTGTAGCTAGCAAAATCCACTGCTGCCTGAGGGAGAGATGAAGGTGCACACTTGTCCTCTGATGTAGTTAACTCCTGTCCCACACTTCTCAGCTGGGACTGAGGGGTGGGTTACACAGGTAATGGAGCTGTATCTGTGGAAGGGGAGGGTAGTATATCCACAACTGTACCTGTACCTAACAGTGGCACTGTAACCACAGACTGTTGCCATGATTTATCTGCCATAATCACTGAGCTCAGATGTTTCCCCTCAACGTAAGGCATGCTGACATCCACAGGGTAGGACCCCTGAATCAAATCACCTGTGAATGTAGAGAGAAACAGTGCAGTGAATCACTGCTATTGTAACTAGTACTAAAGCCTATTGTTATAACAGCTTTAAAACAGCATGGTATGCAAGGAATATAAACCCACATACATTGTGCTAACTCCAATTGCAGATGATGCCCTGAAGTGCCTGCAGGGATGATATGAACATATTCAAAATGTGACTGATTCTGGCTTGTTGCACTACATAATACATACGTGAAGTATAGTCACCTAATGCACGCTGTTCCACACCTATGCCAAATCCTCCACTGGGTATGAGGGATGGGTCTGTTACCCAAGATAGTGAAGCCCATAATGTCTCTATGCCTGCAAATGAAGACTTTTTAGGCAAATCCCACCAATGGTCATCCTCTCCTGTGCAAGGTTAGTTGCCTTGCTGCAGGAATGATATTGCCAGCATTTATATCTATAGCAAGGTCTGGCCATACAAGATCAAGGAAGGCCTTGTCACATTTTTCAATTATGAGGATTTACCATCCATGTGCAGAGAGATCCTGGGGCAGCATGTCAGTCTCTGTCTGGGTGAACTTTTCCATTTTTTTTCTCTCTGTAGTGGCCATTTCAGTCTGTAATTATTACGATACATGAATAGTAAGTGATTGTCCAGTGACATCTGACATAGCCATAGTACAGTGCCCTACCCAATCCACAGTGAGCATAGACTATACAATAATAGACACACACAGGGGCACAGGCCACAACAACAAATGGAAGTTAATACTTAACTATTTCACTAGGAAAGGCTTGCAGCTCTGGTGGGGGGCAGCCAGTTGCAAGTTTGCCTCTAGCATAATACACTGGTCCATATCTACCTATGAAATCTTTCAGGGCAATATCTGTGGATGCCACTACATCTGTACATATGGTCTGCTCAGCAAACCCTCATATTATGACATGTTTGGCCTATACACAAGTGAAGGACTACAGTTGTGTGCTCCTTTATAACTTGTCTGTCCCCTAGCAGTGGTCTGCAGCATCTGTTACTTACATACGCATCTTCCTCTTGCTGTCCATCATCCTTCACAACATCAGCTGTAACATGCAAATAATAGGTGTGGTGACAGTACAACCACTGTCCAGTGGTGTGTGCTCTCTGTCCTATATAGGTGTTTAGCATTATAGGAGCTGCAGGCCCACTGGAATTCACCACTGAACTGCATGTAATTGTGTGGTGACCCGCAGGTATCATGCTACACATTCATCTATTCATAGATTCTTAGATTCATAGACTGTTACTAAGCTAATGACCAGAGGGGCCTTTCTGGGTCTATATTATAACATCGAAGCTTCAGGTATTTGAATACCTAAAGCTCAACATGTAAATAGTGAAAGCTCAAAACCGTGAACGGCCACTTCCACACAGGGAATGAAATTGCTTGGCCGCAAAACAAAAAAAACAAACTTTAAAACCCAAATCAAGTGGGGGGCTTCGTCCCCCACACATACCCACCTATGTGGGGGACTGTGCCACCCCAACTAAATATACCAACTCCGAGATCGCTCTACATTGGAGAAAATGGAAAATTCCACATAACGGCCAAGCAAATTTTTTACCTGTTAAAAAATTCACGAAAGTGGCCGTTCGCGATTTTCAGCTTTCGCTATTTATGTGTTGAGCTTTAGGTATTCGCATACCTGAAGCTTCAATGCTATGATATAGACTTGGCCTTTCTAAGTTTATCCAAGTTTTCCTGAAAGAATAATTATGTCCTGTATCCAAATAGGTCACTTAAGAATTGGCATTTATAAGCTACCTCTGTCCATAAGGGAAATGGTTGCCAGGCCCAGTGTAAATTTCTTATTCCCCATCCAATTGTCTAGATTGTGCTTAAATGTCCCCTCAGCCCAGCTAAGCCTGTTACATATTTACTACTTTTCAGTCAATATAACTGCCTTTGGAAGCCCCTTCACACACACACACACACACACACACACACACACACACACACACACACACACACACACACATACACACACGCACACACACACACACACACACACACACACACACACACACACAGAGTATCATCTCAGACCTCATTAATTTGGATACTGAAAATCTCTTACTCCTGCACGCTCATCAATTTGGCTTTGTCAGAGAAAGGTTCTGTCTCTTTAACCTCATTAATTTCTTTGAAAACTTAACCAATGCAGTGGATAATAATTATGCAATCCATACACTGTATCTGGACCTGGCCAAGGCCTTTGACACTATTCCCCATGCAGACATTATTGATAAACTTTTTTTGAGTGATGGGTATCTAACTAGTTATCTGACAGACCCCATGTTACTAGAATCACAGGAACCACTTTGGAACGTGGAAAAGGTATCAATGGTGTTCCACAAGGTTCAGTGTTGGACCTTCTCCCTCCTATTTGACATTTCTCAGACCTTCAGCTCATCACATCTGGCCTGTGCAGATGACTGTAAATTGTGTGTTGTGATTTGATCTTCAACTGACTAATGATTCTTCTAACATGGGTTAGACCATGTTAGCAAATGGTGCAAAGATAATGGTCTCAAACTAAATAAGAAAAATGTAACATGGTTAATTTTGGTAAACAAAACATTTTCACTTACTATATAGGCAACACACCCCTCCAATTAGATACTATCTTAAAGCATCTAGGCATGTTTGCTGATAATTCCTTATCATATGACAATCATGTCTCTAGTAATTTAGAAAGCCTTCTATATGGATAATCTATTTTCCAAATACATCTTCAAAAGCTACAAAGATGTCTTAATTCTTCTTTACTTGAAGAGCCATTATTGGCTATAATGCACTTTTTGGCACATATTTGTCTAAACATATCATACAACTTGAGAGATCTTAGAGAGTTCATAACTAAAAAGTCATGGCCTCAAAAATCTTAGTTATGAAGACAAGCTTACAGCTTTCTCTTCTCATGCAGTCTGTTACAGACTCCTCCATGGAGATCTGTGCCTAGCCTTTTGAGCCATAAAACATCTAATCCTCTCTGACCTCCTATTCCTTCATAGAACAAATGGTACTTCAAATATCCAATAAAGAAACTAAACCTACATTAGCATATAAATAAGACATGTTGGTATGATAGGTTCCTATCCCAGTGTATTTGCCACCTCTGGAACAAACTTCCACTACACTTCAAGCAGAGTAGCAGCACTCTTGCTACCTTCATGGTAAGCGTAGATAATTGGATGGGCACCTAAAAATATCCACAGTCTGTTATTTCTTCCCCTCTTTGAGACTGAGGAGGAACTTTTGAATAGGTTTGCTTGACTTGTAATGGTCAGTAAACTGATTGGCTAGTACTTACCTATGGACCTATGGACCTATAAAAAGCAGAATGCTACCCACACATATTCCCAACGTCACTGTACTCTGTCTCCACCAAAGAATGTTTTTATCAGTAAATTACTGTTGCAGGGGAGTGTATAGGTAAGTAAGCATCCCACCTGCATCCCCTGACCCATTCAGCAGTTAGATGTTGATCCATCTCTCCTGCAATAACCGCAACAACAGCAAAAAGCAGTCACCCTACCAACACCATTCTCCTCACATGTTCCCTGGACACTCACCAAACCAACTGTGGATATGTGAATGTTGTATAACTGTACTCTGCAGTCTCCAAATCATTCATTTTGCAGTAGTAAACTTCTATAGCTTGATGAGCACTAGCATATGGTCACTGCTATATTTATCATTCAATATTGAGGCAACTATGCTAATGAGCATATCAAAGGTAAATGTCTCTGACTTGTTCAATTAGTGCAATGTATACCAGACCAAGGATGTGCTATAAGGCTTGTCCATGTACACAAGCAGGAAAGCCTGCAAAGCATATTGTGCATGCCTTGATTAGTCACTGACCCTTCCAGGGACATGTCTATTTTAAGTCATGTCATCGAATCTGGAGGCACTAGAGGACAATCATTCAGTGAGATGTATGATGTTTGGGCTATATACTCTCAGGCCATTGTCAAATACACCCTAAAAATTATACTGGCATTTGAGTGAAGCATACCTCTCAAGCTTCCAGATTTTTGCAGAATATCCATGTTTTTACTTCATATTTTTGGTCTGTTCCTCACAAAATTTATGGTTTTCTGAAAATTTGTTGAGGATTGAAGTCAATAAATAATGATGCACATTTATGTTTCAGGGTTCATATCCTTCACAAAATGCATGATAATACAAAACCTGTTATCTAGTAACTTTTTAAGCTTATAACAGCAATATTTAAAAATATCACCCTTATTTGGGACCTTTGCCCCCCCAATTATTTTTGTTTTGTCCAGATGTCTTGTTTTTAGATGTTGAAATGTATGGATGAAAGAGAGGATTAGGGAAAGTGGTCCAGAGTCCTACAGGATGTACTCATGAAAGTTGCATTGTATTGTAAAGCAGTGTTACCTATCCAACCAAATGATGGACATTTGATTAATGAACACTCTCCCTTTGTTTTATGTTTTTCAGCTCCTAAGAAGATTAAGGAGAATAAGCTTCCATTCTGGAAGGATATGGAAGGCCTCTGCAGAGAAAAGAGGACATAAATGTTGGTAATAGTACAGCTAGACATATTTTTGATGCTTGCAGAATTGTGTATCATTCCATTACTCATAGAAGTGGAAAACACTCCTACTGCTAATATCCTTCTCCTGAGACAAATGCATTGTACAAGCAGGCTGCCTTGCTGCTCTATGTACCATCATCATCATCAACCTCTTCATTCCATTTTTCTACATGGGGTCAGAGTGTCACACTGAATGACACCATCTTTCTTTGTTCAGTGGCACTCTCCCACCTTCTTCAGCAGTCATGGCTGACTCTTGCAGTTCTTCTCTTTCACAAAATCCATTCATCTTTTTGTTGGATGGTCTTGGTTCCTTTTGCCTTCTTCCCACCTGCCCCAAATCTTCTTTACCAGAATGTCTTGTACTTTCCTGTACATGTGCCTGGATCATTGTATTCTGTGCTCTTTGATCTTTTCTGCAATCTGAGCTACCTGAACTTCTGCTCTGATGTCCTCATTTCTTCATCTTGCTCACAGTGTGCATCCCACCATCCATCTCAGGCACTTCATGTCCATCACTTCTAGCTTCCTCAACTGCTCTGCTTTCACTGCCCAGGTTTCTATACCATATAGTGCTATTGGTCACACCACTGTTTTGTGCACCTTACTTTTCAGCTTCTTTGGCATTCTTCTGTTACACACTACCCCTGACACTCTGTTGCCAGTTGTCTGCAGTCCCTCTGATTCTAGCTTTGACCTCTTCATTCAGATTTCATTTCTCTTCAACCACCCATTCCAGATACTTGCATCTGCTTACCTGTGCCTCTATTTTTTCTTCTGTCTCAAGTCTCAGTTTTTTCTGATTTCCCCCATTTTCTGCCATTACAGCTGTTTTATCTGTATGCAGTTTGATCTTGTATGCCTTCAGTTTTGCATTCCATTCTCTTATAATCTGCTGAATTTGTTATTGAGAGTCTGCATGTAATGCCACATTGTCTGCATACAGTAGCTTTTATGATCTGTCCCCTCTGACCTGTTTGCTATTGAAGTCCATTACCAGTATGAATAGCAGGTGGGCTCACAGCTGAATCCTGATGCACACCCACTTACACAGGGAACCCCTCTGTGAGTCTGTACATTGTTTGTAGTTGTGTTATTAGGTCATTGTACATAGCCTGCAGTAATTCTACCAGTGTTTCTGGGACTTTGAACCATTGCTAAACTGCCCACATCAGCTTTATTGGAACCTTGTCATATGCTTTCTCCAAGTCTAGGAATGCACAGTTAAACTCTTTCCTCATCCCTAGTTTCTTCTCATCTATGCATCTCACTGCCAACACTGGGTTGGTTGTGCTGCATATTGATCTGAATCCAAACTGCTCATCTCTCAACTTACTTTCTACTATCCTGTGTATTTTTTTATCCATTCAGAACTTTCATGCAGTGTAACAGCTTAACACCTCTATACTGACCACATTTGTGAATGTCCCCTTTGTTTGTGTGCACTGGCCCTAGTAGTTATGTTCTCTAATCATCTGGGATATGTCTCTCTCAACGTCTCTCTCTCTTTCTCTCTCTCTCTCTCTCTCTCTCTCTGTCTCTCTGTCTCTCGCTTTCTCTCTGTCTTTCTCCATACTGTTATGAATAGCATCTGGGGCCATTTCTCCAATAACAGACCCAACATCTTGATTATGTCTGCCATGACCTCATCTGAGCCTGCTGCTTTCCCTGACTTAATTTTCATAAGTGCTGCTATTACTTCTTTTACGATGAGCTCCTCTTATTCTTTCTTTGTAGGCTTTATCTCTGGCAGTGCTGTTTGTATGGGGTTTTCTTCATTCAGAAGCAGCTGGAAGTAGTCCTTCCATCTGCCTTTGACATCCTGTGAACTTGTGAGCAGGTTGTTGCTGGCATCCCTTATGATGGGTGTTTGATGACTATCTTCTCTATCTTTACTCTGTTTGCCTTGCAAACTGATAGAGTTTCTTTGTGCTATCTATGGTGTCATTTTCCAGAAGCTGGTAGAGTGCATCTGATATCTTGTTCTTTGCATTTGCTACTGCTCTATTAGCCTCTTTGTTAGCCGACCAGTATTCCTTCTTTGCCTGATCCATCTTTTCTAACTCCCAATTTTTCCTACACTGTTTCTTTCTTTCTTTTGATGACTTTCTGGACTTCTGCATTCCACTGCCAACCTTTCTTTTGTAACTTATCTCTATACCAGTCTCAACCGCACATCTGTTCCATAGTCCTTACACATGCTCCTTTGAGGAGCTGACCTTCTTCTTCAACTCCAGCAATTTCCTCTTCTTCTTGAGGTGCTAGAGTTCTGATCATTTCCTTGACTTATTGTGCTCTCTCCAGTCAACTACCAGGTCTTTAGATTAGTGTCTGTTGACCTTATTGCCGTCTCTGACCAGTGCTTGCAGCTGATTGTGCTTTTATGCTGTGGGCTGACTGTTTCACTGGGGATGATTTTGCAATCACTGATTCTAGGAGAAAGTCTACCTGAACAGCATTTTGGCCACTTTTGTATGTGATTTTATGACTATCTCTCTTGCTGAGCAATGTGCGGGGCACCATCAAGTAATTTCCTCTTGCATTTCTGTATGTATTCATTTGCTTGCTCATGCCCCTTCCTGATTGTCCTTTACTCAGATTTCCTTTACATTTTTTATAATAAATTGGTAGGGATTTTCTCCAAAGCCATTATGGCTCACAACTATTCTTGTAGCATTTTGTTGTTACGCATGTGATGTTGTTTCATGAAATCAGATCATGGCAGGCATGCTACATGCATGCTACTAGGCTCCTTTGTGTCATGTGAGCATCACAGAGCAGTTACGCTCTTCTTGCAATCTGTGGGGCTTTTACGAGTACATTTTAATGAGCTCACCTCTGTAGTGCTCATTGGTTCCTACTGTTGCATTGTTAATCTGCTTTGTGCCACATCTTGCTATTTTGATCATGCAATTTTGCCGTTTCCAGGCTGGGTAACTAGTTTTCCTAGGTGCAAGGGAATTTTTTAATTTATTTTATTTAATTTTAGTTATTTATTTATTTTAGTTTTTGTTATTATAACACAGGACTTTAGAATGTTTTCAAAATGAAATGAGTAGCAGTAAAGATAATTTGTTTTTATTTTTAACCAAGAAACATCTTTATTAAATGATCATGTATGACATAGGCAATCTTACATTTATATAAATGAAAATAAATCATACTGATATAACCTCAGCTGCAAACATACATTAGAAACCATTAAAACACAGCTGTAGCTATAAACATTGTACGCCACATATAATATATCCAGTCATTGTCAGTCAGCCATTACATAGCTCATTCAATTCCTGCCTTCTTTCAAACCTTGTTCCTCCTCTGCATACATTGATCCCACACTTCACATTTTTCCTATGTAATTTGTTCATGCTCTTTTTTAAAGATCCCAATTCCAGTTGTTTTATCTCTGTTACTATATTTGCTACTTCTAGTAGAGTTGATTTAGACTTTGATTACCATTTTCTAGTAATTGCTTTTTTGGCAGCCATCATAATTAGACGCATCTAGGCCTTACTATGTCTAGGCAATTCTGACTCTTATCATAGCTCAAAAAAATAATTTCCTTAGTTACACCAACTTGCTCACCCAGAATCTACAACAAAGCAGTCACAGGAAATCTTTAAAATCTAATAAATTCAAAAAAGGTGAAATAACCCAACAAACCAAAACACACCAAAAGGAACTGTCTGCCGACAAAGGAAGATACAATGCTACAGATCCTTTGTAACACTTTTATTAAACACCAAACACAAACTGAAAAATAACAAAGAATAAAAGTTTTGAGCGCTTTTGTCCTAGTAACCAGAACTTCATCAGAATACACCAGTAAAACATTTCGGCCCAATTTACATACACAAAGAGCCCTCTAAAAAAGAAAACAACTGACCTACAACCAATTAACTTGAGAAGTGGGACCCATTTAAAGAAATATAACCTAATCTCATGTACCAACTCAATTACCTATAAAAACATGTTGAATAAGTTAAATATAAATGTATTAAAAACATGTAAGTTAAAAAAACACTTGTGAATGCAAATAAATGTTAAAATATACTTTTATAAAAGGCTGTAAGCCATCATCCTAAAAACATTGTCTTGTAGTTTAACCATGGTTGAGTACTAATGTGTTAGTTGAGTCCTGGGGCATAAGAAGCATACAATCTTAGTTGCCATTTAATTTCTCTCACTTCAAGAAGTGTGCTAAAGTCACCCCTTCTTGGATTTGTTATTACTCTATCAAGAAAAGCAAATTTGAACTTAGTGTAATGGGGACATAATCTTGAATGTTTAAAGAGAGCGTTGTTCTCATTTTGCCTTCCTATATCATAATAATGTTCATAAATCCTTCTTTGAAGACACCTGTCTGTCTTCCCAATGTAAAAGCTAGAACATCCCACACACTTAGCAAGACAGACTATATTTTTGGACTGACAATTCCCTATTTCAAAATATACAATAGAATCAATCCCATTATCTAGTTTTATACTACTCAATTCTAAGATGTAAGCACATTGGTCACACATCCCACAATTCTTAGTTCCTTGCTGGCTTTTCCCATGGTGGTCAGGGCCATTTGGCCCTCATTCAAAACTTTCCTTCAAGTTTCTCCCTGTTTTATAAACAAATAGGGGTTCAGCACCTAACAATTGGTATATTTCAGGATTTACTCTAAGAATGTTCCAACTAGATCTAATTATTTTCTTGATTTCATCTGCTTGAGGTTCATATTCAACCACCAAGGCTCTACTAAAATCCTTCCTTCTTTAATTTGGTCTTTGGTTGGGTAACCTATATCCAGGAGGGGTTTATATTTGTGCCCTCATTGGGATTGTACATAACATTGGATCTCATTGACCATATTAAGAGGATATCCTCTAGACAAAAACATATATACTACAATATCAAGTTCTTTGGGGAGCTCTACCTCATGTGAAGTCACCCTAGCTTCCCATATGCACTGCTCCTTAACTAAACTTATCTTCTGAATCAACGGGTGATAACTTGCAAAATCCAAATATAAATTACTGAAAGTGGGATTTCTAAAAATCATAGATTTAAATCCCTTTTCAGTTTGTGTAATAAGTGTATCCAAATAATAAATTCTGTCATGACTGAAGTTGAATGTGAATTTTAAAAAGTTGGAAGTATCATTCAAATAGTTTACAAAATCAATGTCAACATTTCCTGTACCATTCCAAAGGATAATGATATCATCCAAAAACCTGACATATAACATAACAAAAGTTTGGTATTTGGACACAAAAATACTTTTGGTTTGTCAATCTAACAAAACCAGTTTGGCATATATAGGGGCACAGGAGGCCCCCATCACTACTCCTCTTTCTTGCTTGCACAGTTCCCCCTCGAAAAAAATGAAATTGTAGTCTAGTTTTGGATGATATCTTTATCCTTTGGAATGGTATGGAAAATTATATAGTTGATTTTGTAAACCATCAGTGTTCTGTTAATGTTGTCACATGTTTACCTCCACTCCAGAAAACCACATTGATCCATATCTATCAATGTTGGCATCACTTTTGCCATTACAAACAAGAAAAACTGATACAAAAATAACAAAGGCAGTGGTAATCTCCCAAAAATACGTTTATATTAGCGCTTTTGTTGACAAAACATACATCACTTTTGTCATTCTTTTAGCCAGTATAGCCATAAACACTTTCTAATCATGGTTTGGTATTGAAATCGGCCTGTATGAAGCTGGATCTGATGGATCTTTACCCTCTTTAGTTATTACAGCTTCTACTGCTTTCTTCCAGGATGTTGGTACTTCTCCTTCTCTTAAAATACTGCTAAACAAAACCTTCTAGGTCTTTATCATTTTTTCCCTCCTAGCTTCCAAACATCCACAGGAATACCATCTATTCCTGGGGACTTTCTTGTAGATTGGTTGTATATCACAATTTTATCTCATCTCCTCCAGTGCTAGCTGCTAGTAATTGAGCCTCCTCTACCTCTACCCTTGGCATATTATATTCTTCCATAAAGATTTTCAATTGTACACTTTCTTAGTTTCTGTATTTCTCTGCTTTATACAGTCTTTCATAGAATTTTTGAAATATTTCTAATACTTATAAAGGATCCCTTATCTTCCTTGTTATAGGATCCCTAAGTTTAGTGACATCCCTTTCTACTTTCTCTTGCCTGAGTCACTGTGCCAAAAGTTTTTTGCTCTAGAGTTATTATAAAAAAACAGTTGCTTATCAGCAATCTTTCTAAACTCATGCATATTGTCGATGTAGTACCTTATTTTCTGTTTATCATTCTGCAGTTGCTCTTCTTCTTGTTCTGAGATTCCCCCTATTTTGTAATGCTTTAACATTTGTCAGTCCCTCTAAATAATTCTTATTTCTTATCCATATCTCTATTTCTTTTATTTCCAGCCTATTTTTAAACTCCACTTAAAGAAATCCCAATCCCTCAGAGCTACACGCTCCAGGGATCTAAACCTTGTCATCACAATAAACAAAACATGTTGGAGGGATAGGTTCCTGACCCAGAGACTCCCCAGACTCTGGAATAGATTGCCCATACATATCAAGCAGAGTGCCTCTTTGGACCTCTTCAAGAGGAACCTTGACGATTGGATGGGAGAAAGGAAATTCACCCCAGGGATCACGTCAGTCACCCTGCTAGACAGGGGTCCAGGAAAGTAAATAATGTGGGAAGAAATAGCCAGGGAATTGTTATGGCTAGGCTTGTATAGGCCCTAGGGCTGATAGCCTAGTACCAACCTATGAACCTATGAACTTTAATTTTATCCTACTCCCTAGCTATATTTTCAGAATAAATTTTGATCTTCTCTAATAGCTTCTGAATAGTTTCCACTACCTATACCTTAAATTCTTCTCTTTTCAACAGATAGGTGGGAAAGCACCAGTGTCTCATTTTTATATCATTACCCTGTGTTTTTATTTTAGTTATTATTGGCTCATGATCTGAAATAGTTATTGGGTGCATATCAAAACCCTCAATTAAATGCACATATTCCTGTGAAATGTAAATTCTGCCTGGCCTAGCCCAGTTTTTGTATCTTGGGGAATAATATGAAAATTCACTCCAAACTCCTAGTACTGAATTTACATCTTCCATGCAGATATTTTCATAAATTTCTTTAAAAATCTACCCTGCTTTGTTATATTTTCCCTTCGGGGCCCCCAAACACATCTTCACTATTGCAATTCAAATTCCAGTCCCACCTATAAGTAATATTCCTTGCTGAAAGCTTATTATTTCTCACAGAATTTTCTTAAGTTCCATTATAACAGTTTTCAGTGGAATATAAATACATGCCAGTGTAATCCTCCTCCCTTGCCAGCAGCCCCTTACTACTACAAATCTACCATTATTATCTTTTTATCTTCTTCTATTTCTATTGCAGTTCCTCTTGCAATTAATATAAGTATTCCTCTCTTCCTATGCCCCAGGTATTCTGCTGAATAACCATCCTGAAAACCTTTCTTTATCAAATTCACATGTTCAGTTCTTTCCAAGTGTGTCTCCTATAGCATAGTTATTTGCATTCTACATTTTAATATAGTACACTACTCTTTCTTTTTGTATTTATCTGTGAGACTATTAATGTTTAAAGACATTATAGAAAACATCATATTCTTGAGAGAGTATTACCCTACGTTTTATGTATAACAGCTTTTTTTTTAATATCTAGTTTCAACTTTTGTGTTATATGCATGTAATGTTTGGCAAGTTCATCTTTTATATAGTTGTTTCTTGCCAACTCCTTTTGAGCCTATGTCACATGTTACAGAACTTTGTGTTTTATTGAAACTCCTCAAACAAAAACACATGCATACCCAATACTCCCTAAAACCTATTAACTTCATAATAATACACAAAACTGTGTACATCTTCAAATATTGAAGTTTTCCCTCCTAATAGAAAAAAAAATGTTCCAAAGTGACAGACATACACATAGACTCGAGTTAACCTAAAATAAAGGTTATCCATGCATTCTATTAAGTGCTGTTTGTTTTTTTTCTTATCTTTATAGCTCATTCGGCTGGGAAAACACGAACACTTTCAGAAACATTTTCTCCAAGCCATTTCTCTTTATCAGATTGTCTGCTAGAGACATGAGAACAAGACACACAACTGTTTACTCGGAAAAGCCTTATAATATTCAATGTTCTTTTTCATTTACTTGCCTTCTCTTAAAACTTGTTACTAGATTAAGCCAATGGCCTCAACCCATTCATTCCCCTGTGCAAGAATGAGAAAAAGCAAACAAATTTTTGTCATGCTTTTTTAATGAGAACTTTTTTAAAATTTCAGTGCCTGCATTTCTTAAAACTGAACAAGGAGAAAGAAAGAAGAAGGGAGAAAGAAACAAAAGTAAACAATACAAGCACCTATTTACATTAGTATCCCCATTGCAATTAAAATTAAAAATAACTGAAAAGAACTTTATAAAATGCAAAGACAATCATGCACTATTTAAATAATACTATTAAGAAAAAAAGTTTTACTTACAATTAACTTTCTTCCTCCTTTCCCCTCTCCTGAGTATTTTTCCGAACATTAATAACATGAAATAGGGCATATGCTTTAATGTCCCCTACAACCTTAACAAAGTCAGAAAAAGTTCACTGTTTTCAGATTTTCTTGTACTTTCATGTTCCTCAAATATAAGTATATCCAGATTTTCTTGTTCTGTTATGTTTCACAAATACAATTATTGGTTTGTAATCCCACCTTTGTCATTTTCCAAGTTACTGATTTTATTCCAAATGTTAATGACATGAAGTAGGACATATGCTTTAGACTCCCCTACAAGTTTAACAAAGTGCAGGAAAGCCCAGTAGTTCCAGAATTGCATGCTCTATTCCTGTTCATCTCCTTCTTCCAAACCCTGTCTCTGCTTCATTTCTACCATACTCTCAATTCTTCTAGTCAACTCTTGTGCCTTTTTCCCCTCTCTCAAGCATTTTCCATTGAAACACTGAAAAATATTTCACTGGCAGAGTCTCTGTGTGGTCTTTATTACCAGAAGAACAAGAAGCAGAATCTCCTTCTGTTTCACAACTCACTTTTTGTTGGAGCAACTTTTGTATTTTTTCCCTAGCATTTACTTAATCAAAAATGATTTTGTTCCTCCAGGGGAAAGTATTTTGAAGATAGCTGGGTGCAGTAGTTTAAATATCACAACTGCTTCTCAACATTCCCTTCCCTGAATAATGGGATAAATGTATTCCTCTTCTGCCTAATATGCAATGAGTAGTCATTTTCCACAAACTCTCTGCTGTCTACCGCTTTTAGTATTTTGTCCTTCTGCCACAGTTTTGTCAGAATCAACTCCTTCCATTGGTAAGATTGCATCTTTACTATTAAAAGTCTAGGTTGTCTTCTCATGGCCAGGTTTGGAGCATGCACATGATATGCCCTTTCCATTAACAATTCCTGTTGTGGAATATCACTTCAGTTGCTTATTTGTGCTTTCATAAAATTAATATAGTCTGGTCCTTCCAGCTTCTCAGGTACAGCAGAAAATCTCAGGTTTTCCAAACATGCTCTGTCTTCCAATTCTATTATTTTTGAAATATCTCTTCTTGTGCAGTCTTATATTCAGCCAGCCGTTTCCTCATTTCAGCCTCCGAGTTTTGCAGTTTTATCACCTTATCTGAATATCTCTTTAAAACTTCTTCCATTTTCCCAGCCTTTTATTGTTTGAATTGATATACTGCATCAGTGTTTCATTTATTTTAGTCAGGTATGTGTGCAGTTACCTTATACTTTGCTCTAGGTTACTGAAAGTCATGTCTGGAACTTGCAGTGCTTTTTGCTGAACAGCTACAGTACTTTTCACAGTTATTGCTTTTTCATTGCCTTTTGCAGCTGATTTTCCTTAAGTTCCTCTATGTTTATCTTTTCCTGGCATCCAGGCTGTATACTTACTCGCCAGTTACTAAACTTTACCAAGAAATCTAGGTTCACTGGCTTTCACTGATAAGTTTCTGTTTTCACACTGGGAGAGATAGAATTAAGCTGTTACTCAATGAGCAGCCATCTTGGAAGTCCCCAGTAAAGATAATGTTGTTATAGTTTAGTAGGGTTTATACATGATTAGATTTTTAGATGTTGTCCACCCGCAGTGGTGGTGCTGCGGTAGCGTTGTCGCCTCACAGTAAGACGCTGTCTGGTTCGATTCTCAGCTAGAGTGTCTTCTGCGTGGAGACATGCATGAATGGGCATACCTTCGTTGAAGGTTGTGTGTCAGGGCTGGTAACTCGGCACATAAAAATCAACTACCAAACATTAGCGGACCAGAGTTCCGCTGTGGCGACCCCTAACTGGGAAAAGCCGAAAGACACAACAACAACAAGATTTTTAGATGCTGTGATAATTTGTGAAGTGAAAATGGTGTAATTTGTACTTGGACACTGTAGAAAGCATGTTTAGAGAAATACATATTTTACAAAGTTAATTTTGTATCCAACATATTTTACAGTGTAGTGAGATTACAATTAGCTAGGAATTCTAGCCTCAGAAACAATAACATGGAATTTAAGACATCTATGGATGATACAGACAACAGATTTTACCCCTGCGTGAATACAGAAGGAATGTTTTTTAAATGCGGAAAGAAAAATGGCCATGTTGAGAAAAGCAAGAGCTTAACCTGTTATAAGCAGTTTTGTTATTTAAATTGGAATGTTACTAGAGATCAGCAATGCTTCTACATTATGTTATGCTTTGAAATATACACTGGCATTCAGAAAGTTTTGCAACAAGCAGGAAGCCATAATATGACCATTTTACCCACTTATGGGAAATCTTTCCAATTATTAGACCACCTTACGTCTGAGGTTTCAACTTCAACACAGAGAGAAATGAATGCTAATGTGGGAATCTGGTGAGTGGCTAGTATGAATTTGACGTGTGGCCCTCGGAAATTTCACTGTTGGAGGAAAAAACGAATGCCACTAAAATATGTAGATATTGATTTACTACTATGGAAGCAGTCGTGGTACAGGTAAGTTCAGAAAAGACATGAGGGTGGGTGTATGTGTGTACATATATGTGAATGTGTGTGTGTGTGTGTGTGTGTGTGTGTGTGTGTGTGTGTGTGTGTGTGTGTGTGTGTGTGTGTGTGTGTGTGTGTGTGTGTGTGTGTGTGTGTGTGTGTGTGTGTGTGTGTGTGTGTGTGTGTGTGTGTGTGTGTCTGTGTGTGTGTGTGTGTCTAGGAGTGTGTCTGCAGGGGAATAAATGAAACTAGATGAATGAGTGTGAATGTATGTTTGCTACTGTAGTGTCTTGGGAGGTGTAAGGAATTGAGAATCTGGATGCATCTGTATGTGTTAGAGTGTGTGATGGGGTGAATAGGTGAGTGTTTCCATGTGTATGATCACCTTCAGAGGGGCTTATTTGTTATTGGTAGATGTGTGTGTGTGTGTGTGTGTGTGTGTGTGTGTGTGTGTGTGTGTGTGTGTGTGTGTGTGTGTGTGTGCGTGTGCGCCTCTGCATGTGTCCTTGTGTTTCTGTGTATGTGTGTTTGTGTGTGGGGGGTGGATGCCTTTATCAATGTGATCCATTAGCTGTCAGGTGTTAGTGCACTAGTGTTTGAAAAGTGCAATTCAGTGATATGTTAATGAGCCAATAATGAGGTTTTTCTCATTATGGGTATAGCTGTCCCTGCATTGCAGCTTTTCACCATTGCTGCAATTTATGCAAGCAGTAATGATCTTTCTGAATCCTAGAGATAGTCATGAAACAAAAAAAATCATGAATATTAGTTAGAAAGCATGAATGATTGTCTATCTTCACCTGTGGTATTGAGTAATGTGTAGCAGACTCAAATTTACACACAAAAGGAATCCCCCTGTAAAATAGTTTTTAGAGATGTAGGATGGTATCCTTTTGTATAAAGAATTCATTCTCTCCACTTGCAAATATTGCATATACTATATTAATGTATTATAAATATTTACAATGTTTTTTTGAAAATTCTACACAGTTGTAATGTCATGTTAGCCTACTGGTGTTTCTACAATTTGTATTGCATTGCCTGATTCTTTTTGTATCTTTGTACTTACACCATGACAGAATATGGTCAGTAGACCATATCACTCTCCTGGTAACTAAATCTTTTAATGAGATTAACAAAATGAAAAGTAGAATATAATTAAAAAAAAGTTATTTTATGCTCTCTAATAGTAGCACATATTTGCACATATTAGTTACGGATGCCGTTAATCACCCACCTTAGAATAAGTCCATATTTAAGGAGGCTTACTTTCCTCTTGAAGATCTCTTAATCTCCATCCTCTTGCTCTTGTGCATGCTGTCTTGTGGTGACATTTGCTCTCTTGTGCATGCTGTCTTGTACTGGCATTTGCTCCCTTGTGCATGCTGTCTTGTGTTGGCATTTGCTTTCTTGTGCATGCTGTCTTGTGCTGGCATTTGCTCTCTCATGCATGCTGTCTTGTGCTGGCATTTGCTCTCTTGTGCATGCTGTCTTGTATTGGCATTTGCTCACTTGTGCATGCTAACTTGTGTTGGCATTTGCTCTCTCATGCATGCTGTCTTGTGCTGATGTTTGCTCCCTTGTGCATTTGCACCATGCTAGTGATTTCTGGGTTGTTCAAGCTTAGTGGACTTTAGTGAAAGAGTGATGTGTCACATTGTCTGACAGAGATTGAAGGTGTAGCAAGCTTGGAGTCAGGATAATAGGGGTGTGGGGTTATAGGAGGTGGCCATTTTCTGTAATACTAGCTGTTAGGTTGAACAACTGAACTATGTACTTTCAGAAAATGTATATAACCAAGTGGATGCAGACCCCATTCACTGTTGCCACAAATGATGCATAAAATTATGCCATATAGCTATGACCTTTCAGATAGTATATTGCTTTGAAATTGCAAGTTGATACAGAACCTATTGTTTAGTTTTGTTTATTTAAAAGTTAAGAGACTACAGGTTTTGTGTGAAGATGTTTTTTGTTGCTGTTATGCAGTATGAAATGCTAAGGATCGTAGCTCCGTGTCATTATTTTTGCACATCATTTGTGGCCACCTTTTTATGGAGTTCTATTACACAGGGAATAGTCCCATCATCTCAATGTTGGAGCCTCACTGACCATTCACTGCAGCCTATCAACCTTGAAGAATTTACAGCTACACCATTTGCCTTAGCCTATTCATTTAGACCAGTTCTAACTGAGCTAAAAGCTGTAAATCAAAGAAATCAACACTGCTGACACCCTCAGAGAGCACTGTTCCCATAAATACCATAATTTCCAGTAGGATGTCCCATCACAACATCCTATGATAAGGGAGGAGAGTCCACTTTCTGGAGCACAACAATCCAAATATCACATCCATATTAGCCTCACCTTGGTGCCTTGATTGCCAGTTCATGTACCATCCAGTACAGATCTTCAGGTTAAGTCTATGCATTTTACACAAGTAACACTGAACTAAGAGAATTGATAAAATAAAATAGAAAGCATAATATGCAGCATCATATTTGCCTATTTCTTGTTCTTGGTTAGTCTGAATGCAATTAATTTATGGTTGAAATGGTTAAAATCCAAGACAATTTAGTGCAGATGGTAACGGGTCAAACTCAGGTAAATGGTGTAACAAAAGTTCTACTAAATGTAGCCATTAATATTAAAGATCTTCATGACTGCAATAGCCAAGGGAAATAGTTCAATAATATAAAATAGCTGCTACCAAAAAGCCATTATGTCAGGTCAGAAAAAAGGACCATGCACGATTCAAACTTTCAAATACACTGTAACATTGTCTCACAACCATGCCAATCAAACAAATGAAATGCAATGAAGTAAAAAGGATAGTAGCATAAAACTCTGATGCCCCTCATCAGTGATATAAGGAGTCCAAAAACATTTCCACTGCAGCAAAATTAGTGACTGCAGAACCAAAACAAACTAAGAACAAGATACTGAAATGAAACATGGAATACCATATGCTAAAACAAAGCATATCTGTCTCAACTTTCACTCCCAAACTAGTCCAAAATCTATAGTGCTAATTTTGGAAACCTTTCTGAGATCTTCAGACTCTTCCAACTGGCAAAATGAAAGGAGTAACGTAACTAGTTAAAACCAAAAGTGTCCTAGTCAGCCATCTACCACCATCTTGAACATCATCTCCATCCTGTCCCATGCCATCATAGTAGTCTTCCTGGCAATAGCCCAAAGTGCTCCACTGGGGGCCTACTGCATCCTACACCCAGATTCTTGACATAGTCTGGGTGACAGATGTTAAAGTTATTATAGAATGTTCCACTGAACCAGAATTATTTGGCAATAATCACTTAAGTGTGACTTGGAAATTCCTGAAGAGAATACCAAAGGGTAAACAGGAGGAATAGGGATCCAGGAGGCCATTTTGCAGCATTGACTTTTTACAAATAAACGGAACTTAAATGTCTGGAAGTGGGAAAATTATGTGCTCTTTGTATATAGAGGGTAGATAGAGGATAATTGGGAGAGCTTTTCTAATTACATTTATGATTTGATAAAATGGACACATCTCCCTTGTATTGAATAAGCCAATAAGTTATAAATACAATGCAAGAAAAAGAAAGAATATATCTGCAAGATGCTTAATAAAGAAACATAGTATGAAAAACAAGGAAAGAAGCTTAAAGGCTAGAATTTTTTAGGAGGCTCATGCAAGACACTAGATACAAATATGTAAAAAAAAATTGGCTATCTATATAGTATATAATAAGAAAGCTTTCTTAAACATCCAAGGTAATATAGGAAAGATCTTCAGTTCAGTACCAATGTTATAATAAATAACAACCCTGTTTTAGACCCTAAAATGCAGGCAATAGTCTTGGACAAATGTAATAATTTTTTCTGGTGCTAGGGATTGGGAGGGACACGTGTTAAATAAATCCTCTTTGGACAAAACATTAATGGCAGTTAAGCCTCATACAGCAGCTGGTTCAGAATGCCTTAATGGTGTTCCTGGGGAACATCTTAAGCTACATCAACCCCCCAATTTGCTCTACATATTTAGCAAATATCTAAAGTCTGGTTTTGTTTCAGAAGGAGGCTTTTGTTGTATCTTTACCTAAGACAGAATGATGTATCCTCAGGTGATAACTATCAGCCTATAAGTTTGACATGCATTCTAGGTAAATGCTTTAAAAGAGTGTTAACAGAATTAATTTCTGGAACATTAAACTTTACTCAAGACCAATACCATCATGATTTTTTGCAGTTCAGTCCTGTCAAATACATTTACTTGTTTTTACTAGTCAAAGTGGGAAGCTTTGGATGCAGGGATCTTCATTAATGTGGTTTATCTGGATCTAAAAAGAGCTTTGGATACAGTTCAACATGATGAGTCAAGTAAGAAATGGCTTTACCATCAGAGATGTTAAGGAGTTTAACTTAGGGGTCCCACAAGGGTCTGTTTTGGACCCTGTGCTATTTCCTATATTTATGTCCAGTTTTCCTTTATCCAGCAATATCTGGGTGAGTAAATATGTGGATAACTCAAAAACATATTCCATAATTAGTAATATTGATGATCTGTTTCACATGCAACATTATCTAGACAGTTTAGAATCATGGTGTAAATAATATCATATGGAGTTTAATGTGAAAAAAATGGGTTAGTCCCTTTGGTACTTCTAATCCAGGTTATCCACATGCAATAAAGATACATTTCTGGTGGAAGATGACATCATGAGGGATTTAGGTATTACAATTGACTAAAACAATGTTGCTTTGGTCAAAATTTACTGATGTGATTAGGAAGTGTTATTATGAGATCAAAAATATTCTGTGAATGATCTCTAGCAGGACAAAAAAGGTTTTAATTCTAATATATAAATCAATGATTAGACCAGTTATAGAATATAGGCATCTATCTGCAGCTATAACCACTCATACATATTTAGATTGTAAAGTATACAGCAATGTTTTACCAGGCAAATCCCCGGTATTAAGCACCTGAGTTATAAGCGTAGGTTGTTATTCACTCTTAACTATAAATTGGTAAGGGGAGGGCTTATAGTTATTTTTAAAAGAATGCATAATGATATATATGAGCTGCCACTGGGATCAATCAAAGTGTCACTCTTTGGAAATGAGGAACAACAACATGTTTGTGGGTGCTAAAACAGTAAAATCCACACTACTAATGAAGTCATTTCATCATAGGGCAGGTTTATGGTAGCATGTCTTATCACTAAGAATTCGAAAAATAGAAACATTTCCTGCTATTAAGAAAGGTTTACTCAACTGGATGGAATATAGGGTCTATGACCCTACATTAACAAGTGGCAAACCTTTTTAAGGCCTTTCTAGGCTTAGAGTTTGATAAAAATTACATTAAACATTGAATATTGAGCACTGTCTCAACCCATCTGTTGCATCTATACTAGGCTCCCTCAGGGAGGGCAAGTGGGAACCTAGCTCTCAACCTCTTAGCAAAGCCCCCAAAATATGGATAAATTTTAAATATTGCTTTTAGGGAGACAAAGAAAGTTTCTAGAGTAAAAGTTATTGTGTTACCATTCATTTTCTGAAGGATATAAAGTCAGAAACTTAAATGGATGTCGGTATTTAATTAATTCATTTCTTATCGATTTGCTATTAAAATCCAAAAAAAAAAAATTTTATGAGGACAGACCCAAAACATGAGGAAAAATTCTGGACATTCTGCAAAAATCTGGACAATTGACAGGTATGGGTGGGAGTTAATTCATTCTACTAAATCTGCTCTAGAATGAGGGTGATCTGAGAGTGTAGGCTGTTCTTAAATGATGTCATACAAAATTGCTGTTTCCTTTACCTGTTCCATAACCTTGTTCTGCTCTCTGATACCTAACTCCTTCCACATTTGACTCTTTCTATTCTGTGACTTGCTTACTAGTGTCCTGCCTCTACCTTAGCTAATCTGCCAGTCTTATTAAAGCATTGGCCTTCCAACAGGGGAGGTCAAGAAAATGTAGTTGATTGCACAGACTCCATTTCTTTCCGAGATTAGAGCTCTGTAAAATATCTAATGCCTTTAACAATCTCCCAGTTTTGCCTTTCATGATAGTAATTAAACTTCTGTTTATGGTGTTTTTCAGATTTCAGCAAATATGATCAAACCAGTTCACGCATCTATCCTGCCTTAGATGCACCTACTGATTTAGGTGTCTAACCATAAAGCATTGTTTTTTTTTTTGTTCCGCATCAGACATGTCCAATGGCTGTACTACCTTTCTCAAAATGTCCATTTATTCCATGGGGGTTGATAGACTGGTATCTCCAGTATGGACAAGGGTCCTATGACCCATTTGTAACTGCCTGGCGTGCCCATTCATTGACTCCATGGAGTCTATAATCATATTCATAAATTATTGAAAGTATACAGTCCTTCATCTTTGTATGCTTTTGCAGTAATATGTTGAAATAACTGGCTGCCTTTTTTGCCATTGATAATGCCATCAATAATAATGATGACCTTATTACTTTATTCTAGGTTCGACTTGTGCAAGAAAGAAGCCAGTGATGGTGCCACCTCCCCTCCAGACTTGTATGCATAAGGTGGCCTCCTGAATCACTGACCCATTATAATGTGCCACTGGGTACCACACCAGATCTGTTTTCTTGTCTCTGACTTTGCAAATAAGCATTATGTTCATGTAGGGCAGGAGAAGAATCATGAGCCAGGAATCTGTTAGAGCAGGTAAGCCACATTTTTGTAAATAAATACGTTTCAAGGACTCCATGCTTATTTTAATACTTTTATACATTTAATGGCCTTGTTGCTCTGCTTTATATCTTTCTGCCTACATAAACATACTCATCATGAGGCATTACTCAACAATAAAATGCTCGACCACGCTGGAAATATTTTACACTTTTTTTGCTACCCAGTTAGCATTCTAGCCTCACAGCAAGAAGCTCTCTGGTTTGATTCTTGGCTGGAGTGAGAGTTTTAAAGACATGTAGGTAGGTGCGTGCACACGCGCTCGTGTGTGTGTGTGTGTGTGTGTGTGTGTGTGTGTGTGTGTGTGTGTGTGTGTGTGTCTGTGTGCGCGTGCGTGTGCTTGTGTGTGTGTGTGTGTGTGTGTGTCTGTGTGTGTCTGCATGCCTTCTGTGAAGGTTGGGCACTGGGCTGGTGCCTTACACCATAAAAACTCTACTCCCATTCAGTCTGTGGACTGGTGATCTGCTGTGGTGACTCCTAATGAGAAGCCAAAAGGCATTGCTATTACCACACAGCACAGTGGTAACGTGCTTTCGTCTCTCTTGACATCATCAGAACTACCAAGCACTTCCCATCACATGATTTTATACTTACATAAATCAGGCCAAATGTCAAAATCAACCAATAACATTCAAGACATTCAGTAAATAATGTTAAATAAATGCATTATAAAAATACAAAAAATAAGTCTACTGCTAAAATTCCCTAGACTATTACATATGCACATTAATAAGCAAATACATTGACTAAAATTATATTGTGCAACTAAAAATGTTCAAAAAAGATGTAATGGGATGTTCTAGAAAAGGGTGTATAAAAGTAATAAAATAATATAATATATTACAATCTAGGTGCATGCATTTTAAAGCACTTCTGATGGAAATACTGTCATTAAGCCCATGGAGTACCCCCTGTATTCAGCCTGATTTGCCACATTAATTCACTGCATTTGATTTTTGTCTTCCATGGGCTCCCCCTGGGCTCAACGGGTACTTTTTCTAAAAAAATAAATATCAGTTTTTATGCACCACACAAACTTGAGTGTGCTTATCTTTATAAAATAAAAATGTCCGTAAATACATTTTTGGAATGTACACTTTGACTTACCTATATAATAACAGAGGCACAGATCACACTAAGCTAGCTATACTAGTCCCTTGCTGTTACAATTATATTTATAGATAAACTTGAAATTACAATCAAAAGTTTTAAGCTTAAATTCAGTACCAACGTAGATATAAGAACACTCAGAAAACATCCCATACTTAGTTGTTCAAGATACTCCAGTAGAGTGTTCACACACTTTGTTCTTCCTTTCTAACCTCTCTTCAATATTCATATTTATTTTGTACACAAAGGCAGATTTTTCAGCATTTTTGCTATTATGTTATCATAACATGAAACAAATTTCCAATTCTGCTAAACCAAATGTTTAATATAGTCTATCTCTGGACAGTACTTGAGTACCATAGCTTTATTAAATCCACTGATATTAGGGGGAATGGTATCAGCACTGTCCAAACCAGTACCCAAAACTTGTTTGTGCCTGGTGGGTCTGTCTTTTAACACTTGTCTCTTTATATCATATATATATATATATATATATATATATATATATATATATGGTTCTACAGAACATCGACAATGCAGAAGACCGACACGACGGATGACAACAACAACGCCGCCGAGGATGCCGACATGGGGCTGATATATATATATTATATATATATATATATATATATATATATATATATATATATATATATATATATATATATATATATATGTCTATCTATATATCTATATATAAAGGTTGCGTCTGTGTACATGTGTGTGTGTGTGTGTGTGTGTGTGTGTGTGTGTGTGTGTGTGTGTGTGTGTGTGCGCGCGCGTGTGTGTGTGCGCGTGTGTGGTGTGGGTAACCCCTGTCCTGAAACATATTTATCACCTTTTCTATTTTAGTAGCTAAGACATCATCCTCTGACACCAGACTTAAAGCCTAACAAGTTGCCCTTTAATAAGGCTTTTTTCTGGTGACTTGGATGACTGCTGTTGTATTGCCTATTAGAAAAGGGGGGCTTACGGTTTACATTTAATTAAAATTTTTTTTTGCTTAAAAAATCTTTTTCAATATACACAGCTTGGTAATTAATATTCATTCTTGAAATACTGTAAGTAGATTTATGAAACGGCATTGTGGAATTAATGTATGTTAAGAATTCCTATAACTAATTTTTTCTACTTTGCCACAAGACAAAGATGTCATCTAGGTAATGCTGATAAAGCCTGCACTTGTCATAGAAAACAGAGGAAAAAATATATACCATTTCATAGTTTCATAAGTGTCTACTAGGCTAACAACCAGAAGGGCCTTTTTAAGCATAGCCACACATCCCAAATCTCTGACGAGTTCTGATACCCTTGATATGTGTAAGCATGGGCCTGGGAGATGAACCATTTACAGGTCACCTGTTTGCATCAGAGACATAGGTGCCAAACCAGGGATGAATTTCTGGTTTCCCATCCAATTGTCCAAGTTGCACTTGAATTGGATTAGGGAGAAACTCTGCTTTACATGGATGGGGAGCCTGCTCTATAGATGGGGTAGTCTCTGGGATGCATACATATCTCTCCAGCAGGTCCTATTTATATCACAGGCAAGGTTTTAAGTCTTTAGAATGAGTAATTCTGGTACTGTTCATTTTGCCGATATGCAGGAGGTCCATCAGAGTGTGGTCTGACAATGCCCTGTATGCCAGGCATAGATCTCCCTTCTAAAGCCTGTAGGAGATAGAATGCAGGGATAGGGCCCTGAGGCAGTCTGCATAGGACATATTACTTATGCCCTGCATTCTTTTAGTGAGGAACCACTGTGGACGTTCCAGTTGTTGGATATGCCTGGTTATGTACATACCAAAGGGGGCATTGTACTCAATGACAGGTCTGATGAATGCCAAATACAGTTGAACAACGACTTCCTTGGACTTAGATGCCATACCTTTGTTTATAAGCTGCGCAACATGGAATGATTTCCTCACTACTGTAGACACGTGATGGTCAAAGGGTAGATTACTATCTGTGTGTGTCCCTAAGTCCCTGACTACTGGGTCAACTGTAAGGGGTGTGTTGTCAATATGATAGTTACCATGGAAGGATAACTTCCCAAAGGATACTATTATGCATTTCTTGGCATTTAGTTTTACCAGTACCATAGCACAAGGTTGGCAAAGACAGCGATGCAGGCAGCTCCCATAGCTACCCCACTCACCTGCCTATAATACTCTCCTTTGTAATATATAAAGTTATTGCTAAGCATCATATCCATGAGGGCTGATATAAGCTGTATATCCATGCTTTGAAGAAACCCATGTTCATTTAATGCCTCCTGAAACCATTGCAGACCTTCCCGATGAAGAACAACTGAAAACAGGTCTTCTACATCAACGGTAGCAAATATAAAGCTGTCATCATAATATTCTTGTTGGAGGTTGCCTATGAAAACCATGAGTCTCAAATCATGTAGGGGAACTTCATGTAAAATTGTTTGACTTTCCTGTCAATAAAAATGGCTAAGGAATGGGTTTTCGATTCAGCATCATCATCTATGATTCTGGGGGGAGGGGTAGCAAATATTCTTATGCATTTTGGGAATACCAAGGAGTAGAGGCAGAATAGGTTCTTCTACTGTAAGAAAATTGTATACTTCATAGGAAATATTTTGCTGTTTTAATAAATTATACAACATAGTGTCTATTTTTATATGTACAATATTCATGTCGTTTTTATATAGCTGCTATATTGTTCAGTGTTGTTCAAGAACTGAAACATTATATGTGAATAATCAATGCTACTCATCAATACCAGCCATCCACCCTTGTCCAGTTTCAATATCCCGCTTTCCCGGTTGTTAACCAAATCATTTAGAATATTTCACTTTTCTAGAGTTAAATTTGTGTGCCCAAATATTTTTTAGATTTATAAAAATTCCTTATGTCACGTTCACATAATTTTTCAAACATTCCAACAGCAGGATGTGATGTGATATTGTAAACACTTTTTCTGAAACAAATACCCTCAGTTACTCTCGGTTACCCTCAGTAACCACATTCTTAATGTGTTGGTCAAATGTAATAGAAAAATTCAGCTTCCTGGTGAACATTCGTAACTCTAAAATAACATCAGTTAAATCAATACCATTATTAGGCACCCTTTTTCAAAAAGATCAAAGTGTGTTTCAGTTGAAACATTGATTGTAATTAAATCCACTGAAACAATTCCTAGAAACTGTAATACCATCATTATGTTGCTGTATAATAATTGATCTCAATATTTCTACATTCTGTTGTTGCCTCTCCCTTTCCCTGTCATGCGCCCCATCCTATTGCTCAACGATTTTCTCCTGGAGGGGTGGACGGTATATTGTCACTGCACTCGGTTGTGGTTCTTGCTGGCCAGATGTTGTGAACAGCATCAGGGAGAAACTTGGTTTCTTCAAAAAAAAAAAAAAAAAAAAAACATCCTGAGGAACTGAAAATTTCTACCTAATTTAAAATTATTCAACTGGGATGTATGAATAGTAATTGTTTTCCCCTTATTCTTACTGTTGGGGAAGGGGTATACCAGATTGTTAGATAACCAAAAGCATCCGTCTCTAATTTCTTCAGTTTTCTCTTTTTATTATCACAAACCTGTTGCTCGGTATTGTTAAATATCTTGTCATTTTTTATGCTCAAAAAGCAAATCTTCCTGTAACTTATTATAGCAACCGTTACTTTCATTAAGAAGCTCATTCATTTGACATTCATTCTTGGTGATTATAATGTGCATAACCATGCAACTAACGTCATTAATGAAGTCGAGTAAGTCTTTATACAGCTCGGAATCTTAAACAGTCATGCCATAATTGTAAGCCATTGGGGACACACTTATGTTCTAGACATTCTTTCAGATAAAGGTAATCCATCTGAAAATTGCAATAGTAGCTTAATTTTTTTCTCACAATAGTTTAATTGGACCTGAAAACTTTCAACCTTAACTTGCACCAACCCTATCCCTGCACATTACCTTATGATAAACTCTTGTCTTAATAGTCACTTCACAAGACACTCAGGCACAAACTCACCAAACAGGTGAGATTGAGAGTTGGCATAATGGTAAGTTGTTTATCTCATAAACACAAGGTGCAGGGTTTGATCCCTACCTTTAGGAAAGAAAGTTTGCCTAGACTTAAAATGGTACTTAAGAGAAGATAGCATAGCACTAACTTATAAACAAATTCTGTTAAACTTCGATCACCGTGTCTCCACAGTGGAAAGAAAAGCATTCTCTATAGGGCATTGCATCCAGGTCTAAGGATGTTATAACGTGACTGTACTTGACCCTCATTATACCACTAATTTTGGGGAGTCCATCTCTGTAAAGAGGCCAGTCACAAGTGGAGTCCCTCAGCGGATTGGTCCTTGGACCATTCTTTTTTGGCATTTACTTCTCTGAAGTCATGGCCAATGTCAATGGTCTCTGGCTGACTAAATTTGCAGATGATTGCAAATTAGGAGCTGTAATTGAATCCCACACAAACACAAATGTTCTCCAGGAAGGGCTGACACAGACAAACAACTGGTATCAGAGCCATGGACTAAAACTAAATGCCAAGAAATGCATAATAGAATTCTTCAGGAAGTCATCCTGGTAACTATCATATTGACAACATACCCCTTAGAGTTGACCCAGTAGTCAGGGACTTAGGGACACACATAGATAGTAATCTAGCCTTTGACCATCATGTGTCTACAACAGTGAGTAAATCATTCTATATTGTGCAAATTATAAACAAAGGTATGGCATCTAAGTCCAAGGAAGTCATTGTTCCACTGTATTTGGCATTCATCAGACCTATCATTGAGTACAATGCCCCCTTAAAATGTACCTAAACAGGTGTATCCAACAAATGGAATGTCCACAAAAGTTCCTCACTAACAGAATACAAGTCATAAGTAAAATGTCCTATGCAGACAGCCTCAATGTCCTATCCCTGTACTCTGTCTACTACAGGCTTTTGAGGGGAGAGCTATGCTTGGCATACAGGGCATTGTCAGACCTCTCTCTGATGGACCTCTTGCATATCCACAAAAGAAACAGCACCAGAATTACCCATTAAAAAGACCTAAATCTTGTCTGTGATATAAATAGGACCTGCTGGAGAAATAGGTATGTATCCCAGAGATTGCCCTGTCTATGGAACAGGCTCCCCATCCATGTGTAGCAGAGTTCTTCCCTAACCCAATTCAAGTGCAACTTGGACAATTGGATGGGGAACAGGAAATTCATCCCTGGTTTGGCACCTGTGTCTCTAATGGACACAGCAACCTGTAACAGGTTCATCTCCTAGGCCCCTACTTGTAAATGTTTCATCTCCCAAGCCCCTGCTTACACTTATCAAGGGTACC